>NC_136792.1:53082015-53227015 GCF_951216825.1 Electrona antarctica
ATGCGCGACTCTCCTAACAATAGCCTCCCCTCGTACGTACGTACAAACACCCACCCAGCCAGCCAGCCAGCCTTATGCCTAATGATATGTCATGTAATTATGGCACATGATGAGCTGCAGCTGTGAGTGCCTCCAATAATGGTGGGCTGGGCAGGCATTAAGTGCGTCTGCCTGTCTGCGGTCATTGTTATTCAGCATGTGTCTGTACAGCACTGAAAGGGGGGGGGGGGGGGGGGGGGGGTCACTGACAGAGATTCCAACCAGCAGGTGGCCTATTTACAGTATAAACATTCTATTCATACCCTGTGTCATGTCACGTCACATCCCTGGCACACACACCTGTCTCATTGTCACGATATAGGATGCAGTGCACACACTAGGGCTTTCACTTACAGTGATTTTTACTAGTTGACTAGTTTCGACTATAGTCGACTAGTTGTTTAACTACGCCTACCTATTATGTAAAAATAATAATAATAATAATAATAATAATTTATTAATTATTAATAATTTATAATAGTAGTCGTAAAAAATAAAAACGTTTTTTTTTTCTTCCAACTAGTCAACTACAGTGCATCCGGAAAGTATTCACACTCCTTCACTTTTACCACATTTTGCTTTGTTGCAGCCTCATTTCAAAAGGGATTATCGTTTTTCCCCCTCATCAATCTACACACAATAACCCAATAATGATGAAGTTAGTTAGTTCAAATATTTTGTTAATTTATTAAAAATAAGAAACTGGAAAAACACATGTACATAAGTATTCACACTCTTGACTTAGTACTAAGTTTCTTATTTTTAATAAATTAACAAAAATAGTCATCATTATGGGGTATTGTGTGTAGATTGATGAGGGAAAAAAACTAATTAAATCCCTTTTGAAATGAGGCTGCAACAAAGCAAAATGTGGTAAAGGTGAAGGAGTGTGAATACTTTCCGGATGCACTGTAGTATTAGCCTGGCTAATAAGCCAGACTCAAATCACACTGTCGTGTGGTATTTGAGTCTGGAGATGCTGTGTATGGATCTTGTTTCCCGGGGGGCGGGTTCAAACATTTTCTCTTTGACGCAATTGGTCAGAGCTACTGTCAGTCAAAGGTCTCAAGCATTGAACGTCACTGTACCAAAGCCCGCCCATATTGCATACCGTGTCCCGATTGGCCACACCAGTTCTCTGGTGTAGGAAATGGGCGTACAATTGAGCCTCTCCAGACCGTAATCCGCCGGCAGGCTTTTTTTTTTGCCAACGGCTGATTCGGTCTGGCTTATTAGCCAGGCTACTGTAGTATACCAACTAGCAGGGACGGATTAACCCACACGAGGGCCCCTGGGCCGGTAATATTTGCAGGGCCCCCATAGCGCGCAACATTTCCGTGTGTTTCCGTGTTTTTATCATCTTTTTAACCTAAATTTAACAAAATTAACAGCCAATGAAGGGCCAATTTCCCAGAAGGGCCCCTGAGAGCAAAGGGCCCGCTGGGCCACGGCCCCACTGGCCCTAATTTGTCCCTGCCAACTAGTTGCTTAAAGCCCTAGTGCATACACACCTGCCTGGGTTATAACAAAATACAACGCTGAAGTATACAGTAACATTTGGATGTACGGAGGTAGACATTGTACACAATAAAATACAATGGGTTAATTTTTCTTTCTTTCTTTCTTTCTTTCTTTTTTTAACAGTTTTAATTTTGCTCGGTGCATATGTACGATGATAAGAGCGCCCCTCACTTCACACAGGTGTGATTTCACATTAACATTTGTTGTGTACTGTAGAGATATATCCTCCCCCTCCATTTATGCTAAATCGGCACCGCAGGACTTTCTAAATGGCTCAAGCAAATCATCTTGAAGGCAGAACGGGGACTGCCCTTAAAGTCAAGACCTCCCGTTAGTCCACCCTTAGCTTCCTGTGAGGTTACATGACCTGTAATATTGTTATCCTCCATACACTGAAAGACCCTGAGAGTTCATTAATTGACACATTGCCTCATGTCAGTTCAGAACAGACTGTATAATGTCCTCCATCAAAACACCGCTCAGCCAATTTAGATGCAATGAGGTGCTAAACATAAATAGCAGGAGGATCGACACCCTTCAGAACTTCTCTACGTGTCCTCAACTCTCAAGGAGAGAGGGGTCCTTAATTTTTGAAGCCCTCCGGGGCCCTACAGCTTTGCCACGCGTGCTTTTGTTTTGACCGAAAAAGTTTGGGGGGGGAGCGGTAAAAATCTAACCTGACTCTGCCAGATGGGGCAGCAGAGAGTACACAGGTTCCCCCCTTGAAATACCATATAATTTCATCATTAAAAGTACAATACTAATACTAATACTAATACTAATAATAATAATAATAATAATAATAATAATAATAATAATAATAATAATAATTTTATTGACGTAATAATAATTATTATTATTATAATAACTTTGAAAATGGCTTCGCATTGAAAATCGTTTTCAAATGTTTGAAAGTATGAAATATGTCTTAAGTAATTAAAACCAGGAAAAGATGAATATTCTCATATTATCACAATATCTATATAAAATTGACGTGTTGCCCAGCCCCAACTGTCATTATATACTTTAATGTAAATGACCAGACGGCTTTCGTTGAGATAATGCGCGACTCTCCTAACAATAGCCTCCCCTCGTACGTACGTACAAACACCCACCCAGCCAGCCAGCCAGCCTTATGCCTAATGATATGTCATGTAATTATGGCACATGATGAGCTGCAGCTGTGAGTGCCTCCAATAATGGTGGGCTGGGCAGGCATTAAGTGCGTCTGCCTGTCTGCGGTCATTGTTATTCAGCATGTGTCTGTACAGCACTGAAAGGGGGGGGGGGGGGGGGGGGGGTCACTGACAGAGATTCCAACCAGCAGGTGGCCTATTTACAGTATAAACATTCTATTCATACCCTGTGTCATGTCACGTCACATCCCTGGCACACACACCTGTCTCATTGTCACGATATAGGATGCAGTGCACACACTAGGGCTTTCACTTACAGTGATTTTTACTAGTTGACTAGTTTCGACTATAGTCGACTAGTTGTTTAACTACGCCTACCTATTATGTAAAAATAATAATAATAATAATAATAATAATTTATTAATTATTAATAATTTATAATAGTAGTCGTAAAAAATAAAAACGTTTTTTTTTTCTTCCAACTAGTCAACTACAGTGCATCCGGAAAGTATTCACACTCCTTCACTTTTACCACATTTTGCTTTGTTGCAGCCTCATTTCAAAAGGGATTATCGTTTTTCCCCCTCATCAATCTACACACAATAACCCAATAATGATGAAGTTAGTTAGTTCAAATATTTTGTTAATTTATTAAAAATAAGAAACTGGAAAAACACATGTACATAAGTATTCACACTCTTGACTTAGTACTAAGTTTCTTATTTTTAATAAATTAACAAAAATAGTCATCATTATGGGGTATTGTGTGTAGATTGATGAGGGAAAAAAACTAATTAAATCCCTTTTGAAATGAGGCTGCAACAAAGCAAAATGTGGTAAAGGTGAAGGAGTGTGAATACTTTCCGGATGCACTGTAGTATTAGCCTGGCTAATAAGCCAGACTCAAATCACACTGTCGTGTGGTATTTGAGTCTGGAGATGCTGTGTATGGATCTTGTTTCCCGGGGGGCGGGTTCAAACATTTTCTCTTTGACGCAATTGGTCAGAGCTACTGTCAGTCAAAGGTCTCAAGCATTGAACGTCACTGTACCAAAGCCCGCCCATATTGCATACCGTGTCCCGATTGGCCACACCAGTTCTCTGGTGTAGGAAATGGGCGTACAATTGAGCCTCTCCAGACCGTAATCCGCCGGCAGGCTTTTTTTTTTGCCAACGGCTGATTCGGTCTGGCTTATTAGCCAGGCTACTGTAGTATACCAACTAGCAGGGACGGATTAACCCACACGAGGGCCCCTGGGCCGGTAATATTTGCAGGGCCCCCATAGCGCGCAACATTTCCGTGTGTTTCCGTGTTTTTATCATCTTTTTAACCTAAATTTAACAAAATTAACAGCCAATGAAGGGCCAATTTCCCAGAAGGGCCCCTGAGAGCAAAGGGCCCGCTGGGCCACGGCCCCACTGGCCCTAATTTGTCCCTGCCAACTAGTTGCTTAAAGCCCTAGTGCATACACACCTGCCTGGGTTATAACAAAATACAACGCTGAAGTATACAGTAACATTTGGATGTACGGAGGTAGACATTGTACACAATAAAATACAATGGGTTAATTTTTCTTTCTTTCTTTCTTTCTTTCTTTTTTTAACAGTTTTAATTTTGCTCGGTGCATATGTACGATGATAAGAGCGCCCCTCACTTCACACAGGTGTGATTTCACATTAACATTTGTTGTGTACTGTAGAGATATATCCTCCCCCTCCATTTATGCTAAATCGGCACCGCAGGACTTTCTAAATGGCTCAAGCAAATCATCTTGAAGGCAGAACGGGGACTGCCCTTAAAGTCAAGACCTCCCGTTAGTCCACCCTTAGCTTCCTGTGAGGTTACATGACCTGTAATATTGTTATCCTCCATACACTGAAAGACCCTGAGAGTTCATTAATTGACACATTGCCTCATGTCAGTTCAGAACAGACTGTATAATGTCCTCCATCAAAACACCGCTCAGCCAATTTAGATGCAATGAGGTGCTAAACATAAATAGCAGGAGGATCGACACCCTTCAGAACTTCTCTACGTGTCATTTCTCGATTTCTGCAACCCATAGAGGAAGTGTTAAAATGAGAGAAACCAGCTGGTCAACTCATTATACACTACAGGCTACTACGGCGGTCTCACAACAGCATATCAAAAAACACACACCAAGCCAGACACCCACGGCCAAATACACCACAGTTAGTTTAGTACAAGTTAAGACACACGTAGTCTTACTGAATTGAAACAACCAGAAAACACACACAGTCACACACTGGCTGCTATAGCATATGCTACAGTATTTCCCGAGGACTTTACAAATGAGAGGAGATCCCTAACACTTCTGCAAACAGTCCCTTACACCCATACTGTATTTTGTTGACAGGTGTCCCCCAGGGGTCCAAAAAACTAGTACTTTCCTTCCCTCTACACACCAAGTCTCTTTGTCCAAAGTAACAGGCTCAAAACGCTTGTAGATCTTCCATTTTAGTCTGAATGTTCGCCCCAGGAATAGGGATGCAAGGGTTAACTGCCAGACTATGAGACCACAACAAAGGCACAAAGCAAAACAGTATAAATCCACGACCACAGAAGTGCGGTTACACCCCTGGTTGCTATAGCCTCAGTCTATAGCAACTATAGCCAGCGCTGCCTGACAGCGAGTGTATACAAGCACCATCACCATGGTTGACACGACCACTGTCTCAATTAAATAATCCCCTTAATTTCTCTTTAAGCCTAGGGTCTCACCTTTGCTGGCCATCTTGGTGGTCTCTGTGCTCCAGTGTTTACCCGCACACACCGTCACGCTCTCTCTCTCTCTCTCTGCCTGTGCTTCTGGCCCCGCTGAGCTGCCCCTGCTGGTCTGAGCTTTTTTTGGCTCTCCCTTGCTTTGTCAGCAGTCCACAAGAACTGACAGCTGAAAATAATCCAGTCCGCACCCCCCCTCCCAGCCCCTGATTCCCTTTCAACACTAACAAAAGCTAAACGTATAAATAAATACAACTATTCAAGCTTAAGAAATTAATACCTCACTGACAACAATAGCATTCACTATACAAAAATAGATTCGAATTGACTGCATTGGAATGCTTTAAAGCTAAACTCTGAAATAATGCACTCATGGTATTCCTTTTATCTTGGATAGGTTGCGCTATCAATTAGAAGGTCTCTCCTGAAGCCAAGAAGCGAGCATTCAAGGACGTCTGTGATGACGGCAAGCAATACTCTGCTTCCGAACAGATACAGTACCTAAAAGGTGGCGGACTTCATTGTGGTCCATTGTACCCAATTCATCAGTAATACATGCCAGTAAGACACCCTGAGGGCGAGGGCTGCACGCATCCGCCTGGGTGACGGCAGACTGCTGGGCGAGCGCTGGCGCTTTGGCATGGGGGGGGGGGTCAGATCAACATACAGTATGGAATGAATTCTGTACTGGCCATATTTTTCTATTTTTAAACGAGACAATTATTGGTAGAAAACTCAGTAGCATCAAAAGGACTATTTAACAGAGAGAGGAGGGGTTGGGGCGAGGGGTGCAGAGGATGCTACTACAGTACCAAGGTGTTCAAGAGTTAAACTATATCTCTGCTGTCGGGAGGAAACCTCATAACTCCAAAATGTTCATTTTTCAGGAAATTAAAAATATTCTTTTTTCAGGAAATAAAGAAAATCTTTTAATACTGCCTCATCAAAGTTGGTGTTGTAACTTTATGTATTGTCAATTACTTCCATGATGAGAGGGGAGAGGTGGTGGAGTTAGCAGACACTTTGAGGGTCCAATGGAGTTAAGAGGTTTTGTCCAAAGCACTTTTTACTACTTTCCATTGGTTCAATATTTTCGAAACACACAGACGTAAAGGGTGTTCAATAGCACTGATTAATGCAAAAAAAAAAATCAAAAACCTCAAAAATGGATTTATGAGGTTTCCTCCCGACAGCAACGAATTATGCTCAATTGCATTACTAATTGCATTACTATACAGTACCATACGGTTCCCAGAGGCTTATGTACAATAAGGCAAGGGCAGGCGTCCGCCTGTCCAAATCCATTCATGGCCTGGCCAAAATCCATACAATGAGAAAAAAAGAGGACAAAAACAAGACTATTAATGGACAGCTGATTGGCCGTTGCGGTAGAGCGCGATCCTCAGAGATGCCAGATTGTTCCCGATCATGTTGAGCCTGTCTGCTGCAGAAAGATGATTTCAAGGTATGGTGTTGTGTTGAAGACATGCTTCCTATGTACTGTATATCTACTGCTTTTCATCATAATCATCTACAATAGATGAAAGTTCAGTTGTGTTTTTTTTGTATTTTGGAAAATACATGAATATTGAAGGGAAAAAAGGTACGCAAAAGTGAACTAGTAACGTAAATAGTTACTTTTAGGATTCAGGAAAGTAATCCCGTTACTTTTTGAGAACAGTAACAAGTAAAGTGACCAAGTTACTACCCTATATTTTAGATAGATACTTTATTTGTCCTTTCGGAAATCTGTTTTGTGCCAAGCAGTCATCAGGATACAGAACATACACAAACACATACAAACAAACAGATCACACAGTACATTGACAATAAAGAAGGCCACCAGTCATATAGTTCCAAGAGGCATCACATCACACTTTATGCACGGAACTGAGATGGGGCCTGCTTGTTCATAAGTCCTATACTTATGGGAACAAACGATCTTGAGGCCCTAGCCTGCAGAGAAGGTACCATGTACCGTCACCCTGATGGTAAAAGATGGTATTGGCTGTGTAACGGGTGTAACGTGCCCAACATAGATTCAACTGTATTCACTTGAGTGTAGCCTACTAGTTACTCAAGCCACCCTGACTCCCTAGCTGTCACCAAGCACACACCACGCATAAATCACCATAAACTGAGGCTGGAATGTGCATCCAAACCCTGGGCCACTAAAATAAGAACAGTGAGTGACATTCCACTTCAAGTGTTGGCACCAAATTGGAAGACTGGATTGATTTCAACTCTCCGGGTCATGTTTCTCTCTCTCTCTCTCTCTCTCTCTCTCTCTCTCTCTCCCACCTCTCTCTCTCTCCCACCTCTCTCCCTCCCCCTCCCCGCTCCCCCCCCCCCCCCCCTCTCTCTCTCTCTCTCTCTCTCTAGCACTTATTAGAGTGCTGTGTGCTTGGACAATGCACACACAGACAAACACACAGACAGACACCTGCCTTGCATCTATGGCAAACGAAGACATACTTTGAAGTCTGCAGTTCTGCTATAAATCCTATAGTTACCAGCCAGGCCAGGGATATTCTTCCTACGATTAGCCTAGCTCTGGTCCATAGCCTTCTACTGCTTCTACGATTCTGCCCTGCAGTATAAGGCTATGGGACTTTCGGTTTTAAATCTCAAATCGAAATCAGACCAGCCTCTCCTCTTTAGTGGAAATCTCACGAACGTTTGACCTACTCACCAATACAAAGACGTCCACTACTTTCCTTAGTGAACGCACTCTGAGCCCCCCACCACACGTATAAACGGTACTTTTTGGCCAAAAAGGGATTTGTTTCCACCGGAAAAAAAATACTTTTAGTTACTCCAATGCGCCCTCTACCGATATTGCCCAGAGAACTGCCTCATAGAGAATATTTTTCTGACTGAATAATGAATATTATTTTAATGACACAACCCGCCTTTGTTTTGGTGAGTAGCAAAAACGTTCTTTTAAAATACGCTAAAGAGGAGAGGCTGGTCTGATTTAGATTTGAGATTTAAAACCGAAAGTCCCATAGCCTTATACTGCAGGGCAGAATCGTAGAAGCAGTAGAAGGCTATGGACCAGAGCTACGATTAGCCCATCATCACTCATACAATCCCATGGGCACATGTTACCATGGAGACATTAATGGAATACTCTGGACCTATTCTGGGGGCCATGCAGCGCCGTGTGTGGCCAGGGCGTCTATGTGAAGGCGAAACCAGATATTTCTCTTAGCCCAAGTATTGATTAAGGTTGATTGATTTAGAAGCATTGCACTCGGCTTCGTGGACTATGACCGGGACACAGGACGGATTTGCAGAAAATAGCAGATCTACAACAAGCTTGCTATTTTTGTAGATTGGCTATTTTCGGTGAAGAGGTTTGGTGTAGAGGGAACAAAAATAGTGCACCAACTACAGTGACAACAAGGTCCGTTTTAATTAGCATAGAGTCAGTCTAATATAAGCAAGACATGTACTGTATGAAGAGAGAAGAAAACAAATACAACGAAAGTAGTACATTTTCAGCTTGAGAAGGGGTGTCGTAGCAGGTAAGAATGAAATAAAACATATGGGATATAAATATGGCTCCCAAGTTGCCCCAAAATTGACTATAATTATTCACACAGCCGCCATCTTGCTCTCACGTCATATTTGCGGGTTGGGAGGAAATGTCACCCCGGGTGGCACTTTAACTACTGTGTGACGTTATGATGACTTAAGTTATATTAGGGCAGCGGTGGCCGAACGGTTTGCGGAGCGGTCTTGCTATCGGAAGGTCGCCAGTTCGAATCCCCGTACCGGCACGTTAAAATTACCACCGCTGAAGTGTCCTTGAACAAGGCATTGAACCCCTACCATGAAATGTTCTATGAGCAGGGTCTGGCTGTAAACAAGCATCTCGAGTTTAGTCCATTCACCCTGGGTAAACAAAGAACTTTGCTATGCTTTGAAGTGCAAAATGGCCGCCGGTGTGGTGAATTGGCATCTTGCGGACCTATATTTGGGAACCCCAGGCCCCAAATAAAGGCTTCCATGACAGAGTAGTTGTGCAATAATTACATTAAGTGCAACTGTACCTGCTATGCGGACGCATGCGCACAGATCCTCCGGTAGATCCAGGCCTGAGAACCAATGGCCGCCGACCGGCTGCTCTTCCTGAGTGCTTTGACCAGTGGCGACACAGCAGGCAGCGGACGCCGTGTCTCCATTGACTCCGCCTCTAGGTCGCGCGGATGCGAGCAGCGTGACCGAGCTGGTTTCCATGGCAAGTGGAGACTCCGGCTCGGTGGGCGGCGTGGCTGCGACTGCTGCGACTGCGACTGCTGCTGCTGCCGGGCAACTGCTGCTACTGACTCCATCTGGCTGGCTGAATACTAAAGGACACAGGGAGCAGGGGCAGAAAAAAGGTACTTGTATTGTTTACTTATTTAGACCGTCCTGGGGACGTTCTACAAATGTGACCAGATTTGACTGAGAGACTGCCATCGCACAAACTCCAGCTTTTCACCAGAGGAGAAAAACATTTTTTGTTTTGTTTTTTATCCAAAATGAGTTAATAGCACAGGCAGAGCACACATACTAGAGCATGTCTGAAATAAGTGTAAATCGACATGTAAATATGAAATAAATGCTTAAACATGTAGCTAGGCTGTTAGAGACCACAGAAGTGAACCTTTCAAGTCTGTTTTCTCAACTCGCTGTTTTCTGCAAGACATTACTCTATAAGCCATATCTCCAAAACTGGTGGGTCAAACTGAACCACAAATAGGCCTATGTCAATTTCAAGCTATTCCCTGCTTTCATATGACATGAAAAAAACGAAAATTCCCTCACAAATGTCTTCTAAATCATGACAGTTTTATGAAAAACCTATGTTTCTATGTCAGTGGTTTTCAAACTATTTCAAAACATGTTGTTCCAGGGACCCCCCGGAAACAAAGATTTGAGTTAAAACGTTTGCTCTGAAAGAATATATATTCAAAGATTTGCGCCACATTTTCAAGATTTTTCAAAAATAGCAGATCTACAAGCTCATAGCGCGGCACTCGGGGCCGCGCTATGAGCTTGTAGATCTGCTATTTTTTCAATAGCTAAAGTATAACATGATGCTTAAAACACCAAAAGGGGTTCCTCCCCCCTGTCAGGTGAAAAGAAGCAGCTTGGACTCCTCATGCATAGAAGGAAGCATGAGGTCAGTCCGCTGCCCCCCCCCCCCCCGGCCAGGTTGGCAGAGTAAGTGTAGCGCCCAGGATTACATTAGATAATTGACACTGGATGAAAAAATGGGGTTGCAAAATCGTGGGATACAATTTTTTTACGCTTTGTGTGTGTGTGTGTCTCAATGTCCCAGACACACAATATTCACTGCGACACACACGGCGTGGCGTTACACCTGAGCGCGCCATACAGTAGGTGCGCGAGCTCCTGATAATATACAACTGCAAATTAACTAGTGACGACTAGGTCTGTCAAATAATTGCAGTGGAGATAAAAAAAAGTATTTTCCTCTGAGATGTAGTGGAGCTATGACAGAAGTAAGTAAGTATATTAATATAATGGAAATACTCAAGTAAAATAAAAGTACTTTCAAATTGTGCCCAAGTACAATACTTCAAATGTAGTCACATTTTAGTCACCTGGAATGTTTTAGTGTTAGTCTAGTTATAGTCGACTAAAATCTACAGTTGATTTAGTCGAACAAAATGTATTTTTGCGGGCCTCAATGCCGTTGTAATGACTGTTTTTACACTTGCTGAAAATAGCTGATCTACAAGCTCACAACTCGGTGCTTCACCCTGGTTTATAGGTCAGTGTAAACCTAACAGATCTGCATGATCAGCAGTACGTAGCAACGGAGGATGACCTCATCCTTACAGATGATCTAAGCCTGATAGTCATGTGTGGAGTCTGATCGCGCGCACACGCGCGCGCGCATGCACGCACGCACGCACGCGCGCACGCACGCGCGCACGCACGCACGCACCATAAGATCAACATTTTGTCAACATTATTTTAAAATAGCAGATTTTGTACAGTAGTAGCCGAAAATCCCCCTGGAACCCCCTCAAGGACGGTCCCCTGGGGATCCCCGGACCCCAGTTGGAGTCATAATTCAGCCATGTGCCCAGTCAAGGTCACGGTTAATGTGTCAAAGCACATTGGCCAGCCCGCCCGCCCGCCCCGGCCCACGGTGACACTCTGCACCCAGTCATATCAAGGACCGGAAAGCATGGTGACACACATACAGACAACCAGAATTAACCCCCTCCCAATCCTACATGAACAGTAGCCTATTGGTTCACTGATCTGAGTGCCCGCGGCCCGCCCCTACTCCCTCCCTGGTAGAAAACAGCGAAGAAAACTAACGTCACGATATTTCGAGCGACGCCCCTCTGCACTGTAGTTCACTCCCACTCCTAGACCAGGAAATGTGTCTCGTTCCGGCTTTCATTTTTGAGCCGAATGCGAACAAAAATAAAAACCTGGGTACCGAGGCTACGCGAACAGCAATCCAGACCCCTGGATAATAATCACCCAAAACATGTGACGTTCGTTCACGTTTCTCTCACCCTGGAGGCTCTGTGAGGGGGGTCCGTGTTGCTGGGGGGCCGCCGCCGCCGCCGTGGTGGACGGACGGGGAGGCGACGGAGGCCGAGAGCTGTCCGTCTCTCTCTCCTCTCTTTGGATGTCTTCGTCGGCCCGGCGGGGTTCTAGTTCGGGGCGCGGGGGGAGGGGAGGAGGTTGGACGGGAGGAGGAGGAGGAGTCCCGGGCCGTCCGTCGTCGTCGTGACGCGCCGCCGTCCTCTCCTCCGAGCGCTCCTGCTCTCTCCTCCCCGCCGCCTCCTCCTCCTCGTCGCGGCTGAGGAAGGCGTGGGGGTTCCACTCCACGTCGGGCAAGTCCAGGAGCGTCTCCAGGGTGTCGGCGCGGATCAAGGGGGAGGCGGACGCGCGGCTCGCTCGGCCGCTGCCGCCCCTGCGGCGGTCGCGGAGCTGCCGCGAGGTCCCCACCGCCTCGGCCTCGGCGATGGCGATGTAGGAGAAGGTCAGCTCCAGGGAGTTCTGGCGGGGCGTGAACCAGGAGGACGGGGACGACGCCAGGCCTTCATCGTCGTCGTCGTCGTCTTGATCTTCGTCTCCGTCGTCGGACCACTCTCTGGCCGTCTGCAACTCGTAGAGCTCAGACTCGTCGTTTCCACCTGGACCAATGAAAAATGAAAATGGAGTTTCCAATTCATTCACAATTTTTTGTCAGACTTCTGATTGGTCCCTGACTGACTAACCAGCAGGCTCTTTCTGCATTGTTCCGGCCTGGTTCCGCCTTGTTTATGTTGAATTAGCTAAAACGTCATTTTTGGAAAAAACTAAAAACAAACGATATGATATTCCCCCAGTGCCCCTGCAGTCACCATGCTGCACCCGTGATGTTCCTTTTTACCGACACCAAGTTTAAAATAAGAATTTAATGCACAGAATATCAATGCGAAGCAACTGAAAAACACGTTATTTCAATGATAGTGAAAAGAGAGAGAAAAGGATTTTTGTCCAACCACAAAACGGCAACTAATTACTTTGTGAAGAGGGGCGCGGCCAGGGGCGGGACATGACAAAGGGTGAATTGTCGTCACGACAATTGGAAACCTTTTTTGCGTCAGTACCACAGACGAATAACAGTCTAAGTCCACACTATTGATCCATAATATATAAATGATAGATAAGGGTTCAGGACAACCAGGCCTTTTCGTGGAGGGGTCAGTCAGACTGTTTTTCGTCTGTGGTACTCAGTGCCCTACTTGATCATACTGCAGCGTCACAGAATCTACGCTGCACTGCATGCACTGATCTACAAGCTCACAGAATCTACACTGCACTACACTGATCTACAAGCTCACAGAATCTACACTGCACTACACTGATCTACAAGCTCACAGAATCTACACTGCACTACACTGATCTACAAGCTCACAGAATCTACACTGCACTATACACTGATCTACAAGCTCACAGAATCTACACTGCACTACACTGATCTACAAGCTCACAGAATCTACACTGCACTGCACTGATCTACAAGCTCACAGAATCTACACTGCACTGCACTGATCTACAAGCTCCAAACGCGGTGGCAAGCGGCGCGTTTCGATCCTGTACATCTGTTGCTTTTACTGTTGCTGTTTTTTATCCTGAAAAGTAACAGTTTGGACATACGAGGCTTTTTCCACCTGACAGAGACAATGCTCACTATAGAGACAGAGAGAGAAAGTGAACCCATTCTGACCCGAGATCAGATTCTAAAAATGTCTTCTACATCCTGACAGTTTTCTGAAAAAGCTATGTTTCTATGTCAGTCGTTCTTCGATTTTTCAAAAATAGCAGACCTACAAGTTCATAGCGCGCCACTCGGTGGCGCGCTATGAACTTGTAGATCTGCTATTTTTCAATAGCTAAAGCATAACATAATGCTAACACCAAAAGGGGTTCCCGCCCAAAATGGGTTAAGACACACAAGCTAATGCACCAAGCAGATGAACCACTTATCCTAGATTGGAATTGGGGCGGAAAACTAAACAAATAAACACATGACATTTCTAAGTTGCATTAGACACTTTTTTTTCCTTTTACTGTACATTCAATACTTTGTTGACCAGAGTCTCCAGGGCTCTATGTTGCTATCTTTGCAGAAAATAACCAGCTCGGAAGTCACAGCACGTCGCGACACTTTGTGAGGCTTGTAGATTAGATCGGCTGTTTTTGCCAAAATGTTCACCCCAGAATACGGACACTATAACGAACTAAAGATAGGGACACTTCATGTAGTTCATGTGGTACCGGACGGACTGCGCCCAATGCGTCCTGACCGCGTCGCGCCGCGCCCGGGTTGGGATCGGACCTCGTACAGCGGGCGCTATACAGTATGGGGTCAGCGACGATGTCGGCTACCCACCAGACCCGTCTTGAAACACGGACCAAGGAGTCTAACGCGCGCACAAACTGGAAGACCGGCGCGCGCCAGCACAGCATGTGGTTAATAGCGTTAGCTTTGTAGCATCGGCACGAGTTCCCAAAAGGGTTAGTTTGGCTTGATCTCTGATGAACAGGTGTGCATAGGAGATGAAAGCACAACCGTGCGAACGCGCCGAGTGACAAGTACAAACAGGTGAAACATCAGAAGATGAAACTGTCTTTGATAAGCACATTCTTTCCTAACATCAAGCAATTGTAAAAAATGTAATAAAAAGGGCCACGAATGATGGAAGTCCATCTCCTCAGCATAATAGTACAGACATCATCATCAACTTATTGTGTGTAGATCAGAGTTTTCAACCCTTTTCACATTCCATCATGAATTCGGCATTTGAGTCACAGACATTTAGCCTCTCAGACCCAAAACTAAAGGATATTGTGTTGTCGTTGGATGAGATTTTGCCCACAATTCCATGATGTATTGATGTTGGTACCATAAGGAGAGATAACAGGCAAACGATCAAAATAACGATTCTTCTACATTCTCTAATCGTGTAGACTTCTTGTAAGTTAAGTAATGCAGATGTTAAACAATAATTTAACTCTTGAAAGTGTCAAATGAAACCAACTGGACCCGTACGGGTCAGCTCAGTGGCCGCTGAGCACCTTCCCCAACACTGGGAGCTATAGAGGTCGTGGTTCAATCCCATGGCTCAGGAGGAACCACTTGGTTCCGGAGGCTACTTGCTTCATGCCAGGATCGGTCCTCAAGCGGGGGCATTCAAACACTTTTTTGTTTCGTGGAAACTATAATTCGGGATGTACACAACCTCTACCAAAGTTTAATTGTTTTCTGAAAAACGTGTACAGTACATATTGTGCTATATTGTCTCTGTCGAGTGGAAACATCATATGTCCAAAACTGTTACTTTTCAGGATTTTTACAAGTTCAAAGCGCTTTGCGGCAGATCTGCTCAGCTGATATGTTTGTGTGACGCTGTAGTATGATCAAATATGGCGTTGATTTACGCAAAAACACACAAAATATGGCAAGGTTTCTGCCCGACGGTGATGATATACTGTTTACAGAATACTATACAGAATCAACTACACACACACAGGTGTTCCCGACGTAGAAAGGTATTACAACGTATGTTTTTCTAGGTCTAAATTGGTTACCGTAAGTGCTTTAAGCAGTGTTGATTTTGACAGCACATTTTGATTTTAGTTTTAGTCATAGTCTTTTGAATAGTTTTCATCTAGTTTTAGTCACCTCTGGAATGTTTTAGTGTTATTAGTCTAGTTTTAGTCGACTAAAATGTATTTTGTGAGCTTGTGGCTATATTTTCAGTCTCTTTTACTTATACTGGATCTCTTGTCCACTAGTCCCTTCCTAACATTTTAGTCTAGTTTATATTTGTTGACGAAATTGTCAACATATTTAGTCTATAGTTTTAGTCATCATGGCTTAGTTTTCATTTTCGTTTCCATGTAAAATGGTAAATGGTAAATGGTGCATTTATATAGCGCCTTTATCCAAGGCGCTTTACATAGATTGTGCATTACATTCACCCATTCACACACACATTCATACACTGATTGCAGCGGAAGCCATGCAAGGTACCAACCAGCACTTTGGAGCAATTTGGGGTTCAGTGTCTTGCCCAAGGACGCTTCGACATGTAGACAGGAGGAGCCGGGATTCGAACCGCCGACCCATGGATCATTGGACGACCTGCTCTACCTCTTGAGCCACAGTCGCCCCATGTAGTTTCGTCAGTGAAAAAAGCTAGTCGACGAACATTTTTCGTCACAGTATTAGTGGACATATTCAACACTGTCTTTGAGTATAGTCTTACCATCAGTGCACGGAGGTGTGGAGTCTGGCGTGGAAGCTACTGAGCCGTACTCCTCTGGAAGAAAAACAAAAAGCTCGACTTCAACATGAGCTCAGTAAAATGCAGTCAAAGTATATTAGCAGGGATTGAATAACAAAAGGACACCTATAAGACAAAAAAATTACGTTGCTGCTGGTACTCCTCGTCTAAATTAATAATGCCAAGATTAATATAGTGACTCTGAAAGAACAGGCATGCAAAGAAAGAAGGGGAACAGGAAAAAAAAACGCCTAACCCTCAGCTGGGAACAGATTGGTAGAATATTATGCTCTATGGAGGACAGCTGCTGTTCTTTGGTTTCATACATTAAACGGGTAAAGGTTGATCAATACATGGACCTACAGACAGTCATAACATAAATTATTAAAATCTTATTTAACTGCATAATGAAAACGGCTCACTGTGCGCTGCCATATAGGACTAAAGGGCCTTCACTACATTAGCTATAGCAGCCAGCATCATCACAATGACCCTACGGACACACACAAACTAAAACTAGTGTCTGTGATCTGATATTTGATGGCACATCACGTCACCGAGGAGCTAGGACTGCAGCAACGTAGCCTTTTAAACTTCAACCTCTTTACACAGAGGCAACAATACACAGATATACATACTGTACACAGGACACACACACGCACGCACACACACACGCACACACACACACCCCATCTGCAGCTCAATGGAAACAACAACAACGGCAGTGCCACTACAGTGCACCGCATAAAGCCCTATTTCCACCATGTGTCTAAGAGAACAGCAGAGGGAAGGAGAGAGCCGACTGTAGCTCACATAATGAAGCATAATAGCTAGCAAGAACATGATGCTCAGCAGAAACACATACAGTACATGAGGATGCTGCTGCGGACAGATCTAAAAATACACAACCATGGTTCAGGTAAGCAGAGAGACAGACAGACAGACAGACAGACAGACAGACAGACAGACAGACAGACAGACAGACAGACAAGACAGACTCACGGCAATGAGAGAATCCTAAAACCTGGCCCATGCTCCATCAAGGCATCCTGGGCTCAGCCAATCTGGAAGCCCCCACTTTCCCTTGCCGGCTCTCTCTCTCTCTCTCTCTCCCTCTCCTCCGGACGGATGGTGGATTTCTCCCTCTACTGTACCTCCCCCCGGTCTCTCTCTCTCTCTCTCCCTCTCTCCCCCCTGTCTCTCTCTCTCTCTCTCTCTCCCTCTCCTCCGGACGGATGGTGGATTTCTCCCTCTACTGTACCTCCCCCTGTCTCTCTCTCTCCCTCTCCCCCCCCTGTCTCTCTCTCTCTCTCTCTCTCTGGTCCGCTGAGTCTCCTTCCTCCCTCATTTACTACGTGCCCACCCCACCCCTCCTCTCTGTTGCTCGGCAGCCCCTCCCATCCCCTCCCCTCCCATCCCCTGCTCTCCTCTTCCGCCTGTCTCTCTCTCTCTCTCTCTCTCTCTCTCTCTCTCTCTCTCTCTCTCTCTCTCTCTCTCTCTCTCTCTCTCTCTCTCTCTCTCTCTCTCTCTCTCTCTCTCTCTCTCTCTCTCTCTCTCTCTCGGATAACATCATCACAACTGCAGGGAAACGGCAACAGGGGCAAAGGAGTGAGTGAGTGAGTGAGTGAGTGAGTGAGTGAGTGAGTGAGTGAGTGCTTGCGTGCGTGCGTGCGTGCGTGCGTGTGTGCGTGCGTGGCGTACGCGCGAGTGTGCGTGTGCGTTCACGTGCGTGTTGTCCTCCATTCATTAGTCATCATGTTGCAGATCCTTCAAGTGTCCACCTCTCTCTTCCTCATTATATGGTGTCACATCAGCATCATATATGTTGACCTCGTTGTTACTGGGAAATGCTGTTGAAACAAAGTACTCCTCCTTATCTCTATGTGATCAAAGTACTCCTCCTTATCTCTATGTGATCAAAGTACTCCTCCTTATCTCTATGTGATCAAAGTACTCCTCCTTATCTCTATGTGATCAAAGTACTCCTCCTTATCTCTATGTGATCAAAGTACTCCTCCTTATCTCTATGTGATCAAAGTACTCCTCCTTATCTCTATGTGATCAAAGTACTCCTCCTTATCTCTATGTGATCAAAGTACTCCTCCTTATCTCTATGTGATCAAAGTACTCCTCCTTATCTCTATGTGATCAAAGTACTCCTCCTTATCTCTATGTGATCAAAGTACTCCTCCTTATCTCTATGTGATCAAAGTACTCCTCCTTATCTCTATGTGATCAAAGTCCTCCTCCTTATCTCTATGTGATCAAAGTACTCCTCCTTATCTCTATGTGATCAAAGTACTCCTCCTTATCTCTATGTGATCAAAGTACTCCTCCTTATCTCTATGTGATCAAAGTACTCCTCCTTATCTCTATGTGATCAAAGTACTCCTCCTTATCTCTATGTGATCAAAGTACTCCTCCTTATCTCTATGTGATCAAAGTACTCCTCCTTATCTCTATGTGATCAAAGTACTCCTCCTTATCTCTATGTGATCAAAGTACTCCTCCTTATCTCTATGTGATCAAAGTACTCCTCCTTATCTCTATGTGATCAAAGTACTCCTCCTTATCTCTATGTGGTCAAAGTACTCCTCCTTATCGCTATGTGATCAAAGTACTCCTCCTTATCTCTATGTGATCAAAGTACTCCTCCTTATCTCTATGTGGTCAAAGTACTCCTCCTTATCTCTATGTGATCAAAGTACTCCTCCTTATCTCTATGTGGTCAAAGTACTCCTCCTTATCTCTATGTGATCAAAGTACTCCTCCTTATCTCTATGTGATCAAAGTACTCCTCCTTATCTCTACGTGATCAAAGTACTCCTCCTTATCTCTATGTGATCAAAGTACTCCTCCTTATCTCTACGTGATCAAAGTACTCCTCCTTATCTCTATGTGATCAAAGTACTCCTCCTTATCTCTATGTGGTCAAAGTACTCCTCCTTATCTCTATGTGATCAAAGTACTCCTCCTTATCTCTATGTGATCAAAGTACTCCTCCTTATCTCTACGTGATCAAAGTACTCCTCCTTATCTCTATGTGATCAAAGTACTCCTCCTTATCTCTATGTGATCAAAGTACTCCTCCTTATCTCTATGTGGTCAAAGTACTCCTCCTTATCTCTATGTGATCAAAGTACTCCTCCTTATCTCTATGTGATCAAAGTACTCCTCCTTATCTCTACGTGATCAAAGTACTCCTCCTTATCTCTATGTGATCAAAGTACTCCTCCTTATCTCTACGTGATCAAAGTACTCCTCCTTATCTCTACGTGATCAAAGTACTCCTCCTTATCTCTACGTGGTCAAAGTACTCCTCCTTATCTCTATGTGATCAAAGTACTCCTCCTTATCTCTACGTGATCAAAGTACTCCTCCTTATCTCTACGTGATCAAAGTACTCCTCCTTATCTCTACGTGATCAAGGCGGCTCTGTCCAATTTCTTTAACAAAATGTCTCAAATCATGAATGCAGGGTCCGATTGCTGTGAAACTTTGCACACACATTCCCTCCAGGCCATGATGGAAGCAATGCCAAATTGGCCTCGTAGTGGAGTGTTCATGAGCAGATTCATGTTTTGTCCCATAACTCTTCAACCACACAATCAAAATTATTTCACCCCCAAATTAAGTGTTCTGCCATGTTATAATAATAATAATAATAATAATGGATTGCATTTTTGGTCCATGGTCCATTCATTCATACATTGAGAGGTGAAGCGGCGAACAGTCAACACCAGCTTCCCACATTCACACACCAACGGTGGCGAGCTCACACCGACCGACTCATTGGAGGCAATGTAGGGTTCAGTGTCTTGCCCAAGGAAACTTCGACATGTGGACAGGAGGAGCCGGGATTCGAACCGCCGACCCATGGATCATTGGACGACCTGCTCTACCTCCTGAACTACAGCCGCCCCTGTTGCGTTTTGTTTTCCAAAAACAGACTTTTTGCTACTACTCCGGGAGCGTGGCACTGGTCTGACCACTCATTAGTCCCACCCCAAAACCCTAACCGCAACCGGCCTAATATGCCCCATTACTCCTAGTCCTTAAGGTATGCCATAAATCTGTAGTCATGTGGTCAAGATGAATGTGATCCAGATGAATCTCCTGGCTATGATTGATGAGAAACTTTGAATGCACTCCCAGCAGGCCAAGAAAGAACCTCCACTCCATATCTTTCAAATCCTGGTGCTTCCTGTCTTCTATGGTGCTTCCTATGGATAGATATATATATATATATATATATATATATATATATATATATATATATATATATATATAATGTTTCATGACATTAATTTTCATTTATTTTTCGTTTTTCTTTTAGGTTTTATGGCCTCAATTACACATTTTCTCTGGGGTTTGGAAGCCTTTAGAGTTGCAATGAAAACAGTGAAAACAGTGACATCTGCTGGCAAATCCCAGTGACATAATATGGGATGTGCAGGCTGTGACATCACAAACAGCAGGAAAATCCGAGCACTTGTTTGAGCCAGAAAACCCCAGACCACAGAAAATCTACTGAATGTTAAAAGTTCAGGTTTTTTGGGTCCAATTGAGCTTCTTAGTCCATGAGCCAGAGCTCCAAAATTGGAACATTAAAGGTGGTTGCACAATGGGCACGTGTAAGGGGGACAAGGGGGACATGTGCTGTCAATTAACCAAACAAACTCTCAAAACATAATATACAAAGTCACAGATATTATTTAACTACTAAATTAACACTTATGACCCAAACATAGTACTTACTTCGATTAAAGAACGCACAGAGGATACACTGGAGAAAACAAATACACAGGTCAGACTGACTGACCATGCTGATGCCAAACGCTAAACTGCCTAATTTGACTACCTTTGGAAAATTACCAGCCAATACCAGGTCAGGCCACTAGGCGGCACTGACAGGCTTTCTGTTTTCAGAAAACCGATGGAAAAACGCCACTAAAAATATCCGAAAAACGCAGCCAGTGTACAGGAACCTTAATTGTGAATTGAGTGGGCAAAACCATACCTATATTAGATTGTTATCACCATGAAACTTCCCCAGTTGATTACTTAGATGAAGACAATGATTTATTGTATTACAAATTTTAAAATGTTAAATATGCAAAATATGCAAGCAAGGTATTATATAGGAAAATATGCAAACTAGAAAAAGTGCCCTTCTGGGCACAGGTCTCCACCAGGAGGATAGGATTGTGTGTGATGTTTGGCAAAATGTAATATAAACATGTTTATTTGTTGTGTGTGTGTGTGTGTGTGTGTGTGTGTGTGTGTGTGTGTGTGTGTGTGTGTGTGTGTGTGTGTTCCTCAGCCTAGTAGTGGGAATAGGCATGCACAGTTTCACCGCAATCGGACGCTGCGTTGCGGAGTTGTGGCAATTTGTACAAAACGGGTACAAAACGGGCTACTCCTGAAAACTTTAGAAGCCAATCGTAGCCAATCAGGATGGATAATTATGAGAAATCAAACAAATCACATGATCACATGACTATGGAGAGCATGTGTACCGATTTGCGTGAAATTTGGATAAAATCTGAAGGAGTAATATTAGAAAATGTGTTTTACATATGTCGGCCTCCTGGTGGCGCTATAAAGAGCAGATGTGAAAAATTCCCCTCTAGGGAGTGTGCATACATGGTTTTACATAGATCGGTGCAGTTATAGGTAAAAACACAAATCGGCCAGTTATAGCGCCACCATGAGGCTGAGTTGAAAATATTCAAGTGGCATTTCTTCCTCGACCTAGTGGGAATGTGCGTGCAAAATTTCACGGAAATCACACCATGTGTTCATGATTTGCAGCATTTTGTTTTAAACGGAGCACTCCTGCGAACTTTGGAAGCCAATCTTAGCCAATCAGGATGGAGTCTGAAAAATCTGAAAGACCCGTTTCGTTGAATGGCTCTAGAGAGACTGTGTACCAATTTGCGTAATGTTTGGACAAAATCTGTAGGTGTACTGTCAAAACATTTGTTTTGCACAAAGCGGCCTCCTGGTGGCGCTATAACAGGCCAATGTGAAAACTTTGGGGCAGAGGTTCAGCTCTGGCATTCAGGGAGTGTGTGTGCAGAGTATGGCTGCGATAGATCTGCTATTTTCACCATGCAACAAGTGTGACTTATACTGGATCTCTTGTCCACTAGTCCCTTCCTAACATTTTACTCTAGTTTTTAGTCATCATAGCTTAGTATTCATGGTTTACCTTTTTTCACTAAATGGAGTCGACGAACATTTTTCGTCACAGAATTAGTTGACAAAATCAACACTGGGTAACATCCACCTCCTCTTTTGGGGTTCTGTACAGTATTCAAAAATGTAAAAAATGTGATGCTGCTATATAAATATTTTAAGTTTTTCAGAAAGGTCAGTATTTAGAAGGCGTTTTTTTTAGAATCGGCCTCAGTCCAAAATGTGTTAAACAGTTTCAGTTACAGTGAAACCATAACAATGATGGGTTACAAGCTTCATAAGGGCTTACAGGCACGCACGCACGCACGCACGCACGCGTACTTGTTATGGGAAATGTTGTACAATTCACGCATGTTATTTGCTACATTTGACAGACTAACTAATCCTCCAGATTCAATATCATCAGAACTAGTCACTACCAGCAAATGTAATGAGTTTGCATCATTTTTTAACGACAAGATTCAAGGTATCAGGAATGCTGCTAACTCCTCAGTGTCAAACTCGGCCATCTTATCACTACCACAGACACACAGAAACAACATGGTATGTATGGTGCAATTTAATTCTATTGATGACAAAACACTTGAAGATGTTAATTGTCTCCAGTTTGAATTCATCTACTTGTTGCCTTGATGTTTTACCCACTAGTTTTTTCAAAGCTGTTTTGGGCAGTCTGGTGAAAAAACTAGTAAATATTGTAAATGATTCTCTTCAATCTGGTAATTTTCCTGAGGACCTGAAAACTGCAGTTGTCAAGCATCTCCTTAAAAAGAGGAGCCTTGATGCTGCTGTGCTGAATAATTACCGGCCGATATCAAATTTACCCTTTATAGGTAAAATTATTGAAAAAGTTGTTCATCAACAACTTAGTCGCTTTTTACTTTTAAATAATAGTTTTGACAAGTTTCAGTCAGGATTTCGGCCCAATCATAGTACTGAGACTGCACTTGTAAAGGTTCTAAATGACATTCGGCTTAACACTGATTCTGCCAATGTCTCTGTTCTTGTTTTGCTGGATCTTAGTGCCGCGTTTGACACTGTGGATCATTCAATATTATTACAAAGATTAGAGCACTATGTGGGACTCTCTGGAACTGTTATTCAGTGGTTCAAATCATACCTTCAGAATAGGAAATACTTTGTCTCTATTGGAAACTGTGTGTCCAAACAGATGGCTATGACCTGTGGGGTTCCACAGGGGTCAATTCTAGGACCCCTCCTATTTAATTTATATATGCTTCCCCTAGGACAAATAATAAGCAATAATAAAGTAAATTACCATAATTATGCAGATGACACGCAAAGTTACATCAACTGACTATGGTCCTGTTGATTCCCTCTGTCATTGCATTGAGGAAATCAATGCAATTGAAGATAAAACTGAGATCATTGTTTTTGGACCACAGAAACAGAGACAGAGTGTAATTTCTCACCTTGAATCGCGGTCTCTTATACCCAAGAGTCAGGTGAGAGATCTTGGTGTTGTCCTAGACTCAGATTTAAATTTGAACAGTCATATCAAAACTGTAATTTCATCTGCCTATTATCACCTTAAAAATATTGCAAGAGTTAGAGGAATTATGTCCAAGCAAGATCTAGAAACACTTATACATGCTTTTGTTTCCAGTAGACTCGATTACTGTAATGGTCTGCTCACAGGACTTTCAAACAAAGCTCTTCGTCAACTCCAACTGATTCAGAATGCTGCTGCTAGAGTCCTGACAAAAACTAGGAAATATGACCATATTACACCAGTTCTAAAATCCTTACATTGGCTACCAGTGTCCCAGAGAATTGATTTTAAAATGTTGTTACTTGTCTATAAATCTGTTTGTGGCTTTGGGCCCGCAGCTACATCTCAGACATGCTGGAGCCATATGAACCCTCTAGAACCCTCAGGTCATCTGGGGCTGGCCTACTGATAGTTCACCCCATAGTTGGAACAAAACATGGTGAAGCAGCATTTCACTATTATGCACCAAAAACCTGGAATAATATTCCAGGTTACATTAGGAAATCCCCAACCAAGTCCAATTTAAAAACGTATTTATTTAACATTGCCTATCCCAGTGATGTCTAATAACAGCTAGGTCTTGCCTGGGCTTTAAATTAGCTGTGTTTTCAGTTTCTATTAAAGGTGGGGGTATTTGTTGTAATGTATATGCTCCTATATCTTATTTTAATTGTATCTATTATAATCTGTATTCATTTTAAAGTGCACTGTTGCACTCTGTATTTGTTTTCATCCTGTAAAGCACTTTGAATTGCCTTGTGTATGAAAGGTGCTATATAAATAAAATTGCCTTGCCTTGCCTTGCCTACTTCGCCCAGCAGACAGACACACCCAACACACACACACAGAGCAGACACACTCCATTGCATCGGACCTGAACAGGTGAGTTCATTAATCCTGTGACTTCCTGAGATTATAAACCCAGTATAGACTGAATGCCATACATTTTTGCATCAGTATTGTTGCTCTCAGGGTCGTTTTGCCAGTAGTCTAACAGGACAAACAAAGCATGCCCAATCGTGATAGAATAAAGAGGTGGTTTTCAGTCATGATCCAAAATAAAATAAAAATAATAATCTTTTGAAATATATATATATATATATTTTCAAATGTAAGAAAGGAAAATGGGATTTTTTACTGCCGTCCAAACGCTCAAATCAATCGACGGCCTGAAAAAGATCGACTTCGGAGACTCCGTGCCCACACACAGCCTCCTGCTGCTGCACTGGTTTGCCAACATGATCGAGATGGATAACAACGATGACATAAATCTGACCTTTGAGCCAAACGCAGGAGATTATGGCGCTCACCATTATGCAAACATCGAACAGATTCTGGACCAACTGCCTCGGGGATACAGCTACTACACTGTTGGAAACCTCAACCCAGATCTGAGCAGCTCCGTTACACTGCCTCCTTATGTCAGCCAAGAGCTTTATGACTTAATGGGATACGAGGAAACAAACAGAGACCGGATCATAATGAGGGTCAGAGAGGACGATAGTGACGACCGGACCATCGACCAGGTTTACATCACTCAGCACTACGGAGTGGACTGGTACCAGGGTACGAGCTACGACCCGGCACACACCTACCGCATCACCAACAACCTGCTGAGAGAGATCAGACTGTTCACCACGGAAGGAAACCAACGCAGATCGATGCGCGAGATTACATTACATTACATTACAGTCATTTAGCAGACGCTTTTATCCAAAGCGACTTACAATAAGTGTATTCAACATAGGTAGGGAACAAAAACTACTAATCACCAGAAGTCTTTAGTGCATTTTCTGCAAAAACAAGCAACCAAGAGTATACCTAGCGCTAAGGTAAAAGTGCAATATATCAGCTACCTATTTCCTTAAACAGATGAGACAAAATAGCTAAATCAAAGATCCGAGACCACTTTGGCAGTAACGTCGCCGTTTCCCAACTGAGGGACCTGTGGGGCACGTGGGGCGAGCTCGCTTGCGTCGGGTTGCTGCTGTTCATCGTGATCACAGAACGGCATTGCCCCGTGAGACCCAGGGAGCAACCCAGGAAGCAACCCAGAAAGTAACGCTCCGCGGCTTGTTCGGCCGACTCGGCCGTCCACATTCCAGACGACATGCAATATGAGAGGCCACAAGCCAGGCCACAAACCTGGCACAATGACTCGTCTCAAGACACATGTCCATGTATATGCTGTATAATATTTGTAATACTAATTGTAATTGTGACTGTATGTTTTGTCTGTGGGTAACAAGGGCGTAACAATTGAAACGTGGAGATACAAGGTTTCTGCCTGACTGCAACGAAATGCATTAGGCCACCGTTTCCCACACAGTGGGTCGGGACTCGGGACCCATTTGTGGGTTGAGGGCCAGTTCCTTTTTGGGTCACGACTCGAGTAAAAATCCAATCTATTTTCCTACATAAAAAATAACTAGGCTATATTTTGTCAAAGGATTTGCCTTCCCGAAAGGTATTTTGTTTAATTAAAAAACAAACAAATCTAAGACATTCCATAAAAAATTATGAAGATAATTATAAAAAACTATAAGTAGTGACTAAATGGTGATAATATAATTAAGAAGCTCACAATGTGGCTTTGTTCCGCATTTGTGAGCTTGTAGATCTGCTATTTTCACTAGTTTAGGTCCCAGATAAACATATAGTTTCTCTTTTGGGTCACAAGTTAACCCATTTTGACCTGAGATCAGATTCTAAAAATGTCTTCTACATCCTGACAGTTTTCTGAAAAAGCTATGTTTCTATGTCAGTCGTTCCTTCGATTTTTCAAAAATAGCAGACCTACAAGCTCGTAGCGCGCCACTCGGTGGCGCACTATGAGCTTGTAGATCTGCTATTTTTCAATAGCTAAAGCACAACATAATGCTAACACCAAAAGGGGTTAAAAGGGGTTTGTGAACCACATCTTTAGACCACAGACAGACAGACCCACATTTGACACATTTAGTTTGTCGTTATTATTTTGTTTTTATATCTGGAACCCCAATTATAACCTACGCTACCAAATCATCTGTGTTCATTTAACTCTGAAAATGTACAAATGGAACCAAATGTGAACCAAATTGACCTGTAAGGACACATTTGGTTCCATTTGTACACTCAGTTACAGACCCGTAAGTGACCTCTGAGTCCTACACAATGTCATTACTGTATGTCATTTTAACAAACTGGTGTTTTAGTATTGTACGCTATATATACCACTCGTCCCTGTGGAGGCCCTGCTATAGCCTGCCTTTATGCTTGCTTTATTTTACTTTATTTTCCATTGTTGCTACTACTTATTTGTGACCAGGAGTCATCAATAATGTCTGTACACAGTGTCTGTGGCAAATACTTGCTCTTGTCCATGGTACACACCACTATAATGTTCTTGTTTTGATGATAAGAATCAAAATACCCAAAATACTGAATGTCAAGTCTCCAAGTTTATTCAGAATACTGTATGTATGAGTGACACCGATTTACTAGGACACTATGGAAGTTTGGCACAGTAGGAGTCCAACTAGTAGTAGTGGTTCTCAAATGTTTCATTTGCAAGGACCCCCTTAACTCTGAGAGTGTACAAATGGAACCAAATGGACCCATAAGGGGTCCATCTGCGGGTTCGAGTCCCGATACAGACGACCTTTGCTGCTGGCCCCCGTAAAATCTGATTTCCCCCACCCACCCCTTTTTCCCCTAACTATGTTTTTTCCCCCCTTTTTACCTCCTATGATGGTTTCCTGTTTTTGGCTATATAGAAGTGTATATTTGTACGTCTCTAAATGTTGTGATGAATTGAACATGGTGGACCCTATTGTAAAGAAGTGTATCGTCCACAGTTAACAGTTTTGTATCGAGTTGTGCTTGAAATGTACTTTAATTCTCCAATCTGTTAATAAATCTTTCAATCAATACACAACACTGTCCCATAACTTGGGCGCCCGCTGGCCAAGCGGTCCAGATGAGGGTCCACATATAGGCTCTGGCCTGACAGCGCGTCGCGGGTTCGAGTCCCGTTCATGACCACCTTTGCTGCATGTCTCTCCCCTTCTCTCTCTCTCCCTCTTTCCTGTCAGTCTTCACTTGATACTATCAATAAAAGGCAGAAAAGCCTAAAACAAATCTTTAAAAAAAATGAACAGGATTTGAGACGAGGTGACAGAGTCAGAGAGAGAGAGATAGAGAGAGAGAGAGAGAGAGAGAGAGAGAGAGAGAGAGAGAGAGACTGTAGGCCTACTGTATGTAAATAAATGTTCAACTAGCATGGCAGCGAGCCATGATATTCCACTTCTTCCTTCAATGATTCACGAAGGTGCTGCTTCAAAACTCATCTCATTCAGGTGATTAGGTTGCTTGACATCAATGATTTGTGCATACTGTACCAAATACACATGACCAGTGTTTCTCCTGTGAGACGTTTAGATCAGCGTCAAGCTGTGTCAGTTTCCATATACCTTCCAGGCGTGGGGACAACAGTACCTCCTGCTGGTCTATCAGTGGCGTTGCAGCCAGGGCGAGTGGCCTTTGCTATACTCGTGTCTAATGGATATAAACCATTTAACTCCTCGATGGCGACTTCCACATTCTGACGTAATGTTGGAATCCTGTGTGAAACATCTTTACGGTGAAATGGAAGCCAAACAAGTTGGTCAAGTTGGGGGATTTTTCGAGATTCATATCAGGAGAAATGCTGCCGATAACATCCACCTCCTCTTTTACAGTTTCGTTTTCAGTGAAATCATAACACTGATGTGTTACAGGCTTCACCTAAGGGCTTACAGTCTCTCTCTCTCTCTCTCTCTCTCTCTCTCTCACTCTCTCTCAACAGCAGACAAACTAGACTAGACAGCATCAGACCTGAACAGGTGAGTACATTCATATTCTGTGTGAGTGTATAGACTTAATTTTTTTTGCATTAGTATTGTTGCTCTTAACCCATTTTGACCTGAGATCAGATTCTAAAAATGTCTTCTACATCCTGACAGTTTTCTGAAAAAGCTATGTTTCTATGTCTGATGGATTTATAATTAAGATAAAACCCATTTAGTTGCATATAAAATGCAGAAGGGACCAAAGATATAAAGGACTGTATTATACTGAATTACTGAGCCACACAGGGCTATAACTATAAAAAAATACTTCTAAGAAAGTACTCAAAAAGTACTGATGAATACTCAGCACCACAACACTAGGCAGAGAGCCTATGACCAAGTTAACAATTAGCTTTAAGCAGAGAGATCAACATCTAGATGTTGATCTGAGCAGGAAATACTCTTTTAGAAAAATACCTTGTATCCAATAAAAAGATGAAACCACCAGGAAGAAGGATTGTCCAGTCAGCAGAATATGATTAATGTCTATTCATTTTCAGATCAGAGAGACAGAACAGATCCGCATACAGCCAAATTACAAAAAACTCTCACCCTGTGCGACAAACTGCACAGGGTTCTCTCTCTGCCGGACACAATCATGTGCCAGGCATTAATACTGTAGAATACGTCAGTTGTTGATACACATTTCATTGGCTGAATCCACAGTTAATTTCCACCATGCCACGCTGGCACTGCTCATTGGACCAGCACATAGATGATGGGACTGATATTGGGACAACTTCCTTAGTTCCGTCATTGAGGCCATAGGCCGGGAAAGCACTGAGGCTGGCGTTGCTATGGCCACCTGAAGATAACAGTTCCTCCCGGCTAGCTGTGAACTCTTTACAGAGAGAAATGCTCCCTGAGCAGCTATCTCTTTTCTCACTAGACATCAAGGTCAAATACATGCAGTGTTTATCCAAATAGACCTCTCAATATGCCAGCTAACTTTTGTGGCTACAGGCAGACAGTAAATCTTAACTTGGCGTCAGGCAACCCATAATATAATATGATATAATAATATAACGGATAATATAGGTCTGAGATGATTAGGCCTGTGGAGGGTGACATGACATAAATAGGATAAGGGGAACAACCCAGAGTAAACAGGCAGTAGGCTGATGATAAAACCGATGGTCAAAGGGCAAGATGAACACGGTCTGGGCCAAAAGGAAACATATTGACACCAGTCCACAAAAATACCAAAGTAGCAGATCTACCAGATCCATCAATGTCAGTCGTTCTTCGATTTTTCAAAAATAGCAGACCTACAAGCTCGTAGCGCGCCACTCGGTGGCGCGCTATGAGCTTGTAGAGCTGCTATTTTTCAATAGCTAAAGCATAACATAATGCTAACCCTAAAAGGGGTTCCCGCCCAAAATGGGTTGAGGTCGTTTTGCCAGTAGATGAACATGAAATAAACAAAAGCATGACCAATTGTGAGAGAATAAAGCAGTCAGTGGTTCCCAAACTGTTTCAGGTCGTGATCCAAAAGAGAGATAAGAAATGTTTGCCCGGGATCCGAACTAGTGAAAATAGCATATCTACAAGAGCACAAAGCATCGCTTCGCACCGCGTTGTGAGCTGGTAGTTCAGCTATTTTCACGACGTATTAGTTCATTTATTTATGGAATTTGTTTGTTTAAAAACCTTTTTACATGTTTTCTTTTTTTTATCTTTTGAAATATACATACTGTTTTTCAAATGTAGGAAAAGAAAATGAGATTTTTACTCTAGTTCTGTCCCATAAAAATGGGTCCCAACTCCCCACTCCCTGTTTGGGAAACAGTATTGAGTATTGAGTCTTGCGTTTTTTATCCTCTACTGTAGATCGATCATGTCTGCAGGACTCCTGACGTACACCGTAGCTCTACTTCTTACCTCCACGACCGTGTCGGCTGCCGTTCAAACGCTCGATTCAATCAACGACCTGAAAAAGGTCGACTTCGGAGACTCTGTGCCCAAACACAGCCTCCTGCTGCTGCACTGGTTTGCCAACACGATCGAGATGTCACGATCGTTCTATGACAACAACGTCATAGAACTGACCTTTGAGCCAAACGCAGGAGATTACGGCGCTCATTATTATGGCAATCATGAGGGGATGTTGAACCAACTGCCTCGGGGATACCACTACTACACTATCGGCAACCTCAACCCGGATGTGAGCAGCTCCGTTACACTGCCTCCTTATGTCACCCGTTCACCTTATCACTTAATGGGAAACGAGGAAACAAACAGAGACCGGATCATAGTGAGGGTCAGAGAGTTCGACCGGACCATCGACCAGGTATACATCACTCAGCACGACGGACTTGGTACGAGCTACGACCCGTCACACACCTACCGCATCACCAACAACCTGCTGAGAGACATCAGACTGTTCTCCACTACCGCGGGAGGAAACCAACACAGCTCACTGCGGGAGATCCGAGACCACTTCGGGAGCAACATCGCCGATTCCCAAATGAGGGTCCTTGAAAACACGTGGGGAGACCTCGCTCGCGTCGGGTTGCTGCTGTTCATCATGATCACAGAAAGGCGTTGCCCCGTGAGACCCAGGAAGCAACGCTCCGAGGCTCCTTCGGCCTACTTCCAGTCCGCGTCCGTCCGCGTTCCAGACATGCAATATGAGTGGAGGGTTCCACAAACCAGGCCACAAGCCTGGCAAAATGATATAGGGGAGATATGCGGTGTCATGTTCGTAATCCTAATTCTATTTCTAATTCTAATTGTGTTTGGAATAGTTCTGTCCGTGGGTAACAAGGGGTAACAGTTGAAACATGGAGATACACGGTTTCTGCCCAACTGCAACAAAATGCATTAGGCCACCGTTTGGGACTCGGGACCCATTTGTGGTTCCCAGGCCAATTTCTTTAGATCACGACTCAAGTAAAAATCCCTTTCCTACATAAAAAAAAGAAAAAAAAACATGTAAAAACATTTGACCCCCGAAACATATTGATTATAGTGATAATATAATTTAAAAGCTCCCAATGCGGCTTTGTTCCGCATTTGTGAGCTTGTAGATCTGCCATTTTCACTAGTTTGGGTCCCAGATAAACATCTAGTTTCTCTTTTTGGTCACGAGCTAAACGGTTTGTGAACCACATCATTAGACCACAGACAGACAGACCCACATTTGACACATTTTGTTTGTCATTATTTTGTTTTTATATCTGGGACCCCAACTATAATCTACATTGTGCAATCATCCGTGTTTATTTAACCCATGTACAAATGGAACCAAATGTGTCCTTGACTCCTTACAGATCAATTTGGTTCACATTTGGTTCCATTTGTATATTTTCAGAGTTACAGACCTGAGAGGGTCAATTTTGTTCCATGTGTACACTCTCAGAGTTACAGACCTGTAAGGGTCAATTTGGCTCCATTTGTACACTCTCAGAGTTACAGACCTGTAAGGGTCAATTTGGCTCCATTTGTACACTCTCAGAGTTACAGACCTGTAAGGGTCAATTTGGCTCCATTTGTACACTCTCAGAGTTACAGACCTGTAAGGGTCAATTTGGCTCCATTTGTACACTCTCAGAGTTACAGACCTGTAAGGGTCCATTTGGTTCCATTTGTACACTCTCAGAGTTACAGACCTGTAAAGGGTCAATTTGGCTCCATTTGTACACTCTCAGAGTTACAGACCTGTAAGGGCCCATTTGGTTCCATTTGTATACTCTCAGAGTTACAGACCTGTAAGGGTCAATTTGGCTCCATTTGTACACTCTCAGAGTTACAGACCTGTAAGGGTCAATTTGGCTCCATTTGTACACTCTCAGAGTTACAGACCTGTAAGGGTCCATTTGGTTCTAATTTGTTCACTCAGGGTTACAGACCTGTAAGGGTCCATTTGGTTCTAATTTGTTCACTCAGAGTTACAGACCCGTAAGGGTCCATTTGGACCTCTGAGTTCTACACAATGTCATTACTGTATGTAATTTTAACAAACTGGTGTTTTAGTATTGTACACTATACCACTCGTCCCCGTGGAGGCCCTGCTATAGCCTGCCTTTATGCTTTGTTTTACTTTATTTTCTATTGTTGCTACTACTTATTTGTGACCAGGAGTCATCAATAATGTCCATGCACGGAGGCAAAGACTTGGTCTTGTCCATGGTGGCGCATTTTGCGGCAATCCTGCCCGTCGTGGGCCTTTGGATGTTTTCTTTTAGTTAAAGTAACGGTTTGACCAGTTGTATTGATTTTATTTCTGTTACTGCCGAGATTGTTTTTACTTGCTCCATTTTTACGTCTTCCTTTAAGTAACGATGAACTGGGTTGTTGTAAATGTATGTGTGCATATATATATATTTTTTAAAGTTATATGGGTAAAAGCAAAAGGGGGGTAAGGGTTTAATAAGTTTTATACTTCATCCTACTCCTTTTCGGACATTGTTGGTGTAATTCTTTGTTTTAATGTATTTGTTTTCAAATAATGTTCGAAATAAACACATTCATTCATTTTTATACACCATTATAAAGTTCTTATTTTGAACATTTACTGAATGTCAGTCTCCATGTTTTATTCAGAATAATGATGTATGACACTGATTTACTAGGACACTATGGGACATTAGGAGTCCAACTAATACCAGTGGTTACTGGTTCTCAAATGTTTCATATGCAAGGACCCCCATAACTTTGAGAGGAACCAAATGGACCCGTAAGGGGTCCATCTGTACACTCTCAGAGTTACAGGCCTGTTATGGTCATTCAGGGCTACAGTAGCTCTTTACATGTTATGGGTGATATTATTTTCCAGTATTTTGTATGTACAGTACTTGACAAAAATGTCCACCAGAAGGCAAGCCAGCAGGCAAGGAGTAGGACCAATATGCACTGACGTACCTTATTGTACACAGGAGAACATAATACAGAAAAGTAGCTTGGTAATAATTCATTAATTGTGTCACATTTGTCTTTGTTTTCTGCCTTTTCAGTGCACTGATGTCATTCTGGACAATAACGTTTATTGTTAAAAGTGTAAAATGTGATTAAAGTGTCAAATGTGATTAATCAATGATTTGTGTGACAATGAATCGTCAACTTAAATGTTGTCGTCTTGACAGCCATATGAAGGCTTGATCTCTCACTGCTGTCTCTCCTGCTGCCTTGTTGTGGACTTGTTGAGCACAAACTCGAGTCGAGACCAACAACAAGCCATTGCAACGCACTGTGAGAAGTGACTCATCAGTCATCAACTGCCCAGGCTGTCTGTTCTTTGGCTAAATAGAAGTGTATATTTGCACGTCTCTAAAAATGTTTTGATGAATTGAACAAGGTGGACCCGGCCTCTTGTAAACAAGTGTAATGCTTTATTGGGTCGTCCACTCACAGTTAATAGTTTTTTTGTATTGAGTTGTGCTTGAAACGTACTGTAATTCTGCAATACTTCAATCTATCAAACCCACCTGGGTTCATGCCATTAACATGCAAGACCACAACACAGTTGCTATGGATACAACTTCAATATCGAATACACCTCTGACATACAGTAGTATATACAAATATAAAATAATAATATATACTAATATAAGATTCGATAGACCACCAAGATACCCATGTACCCGTCTAAATATACTTCCTTAAAACCCATTTTGGGCGGGAACCCCTTTTGGTGTTAGCATTATGTTATGCTTTAGCTATTGAAAAATAGCAGATCTACAAGCTCATAGCGCGGCACCGAGTGCCGCGCTACGAGCTTGTAGGTCTGCTATTTTTGAAAAATCGAAGAACGACTGACATAGAAACAGCTTTTTCAGAAAACTGTCAGGATTTAGAAGACATTTTTAGAATCTGATCTCAGGTCAAAATGGGTTAATGTCAACGAACTCCACACCCACAACACCAGAGGGAGTTCAACTAACCATGTGCAACCCAGATTCGGCACAAACAAGGGACTAAATTAACTTTGCTCCTATGCCACCAAAATGTGGAACGCCCTACCAACAGTCATTAAGACATGCAAATCCCTTGACTCCTTCAAATGAGCTCTCAAAGGGCACCTACGGATGGCTGCAATTTGAAAATGGCCCCCGTAAAATCTGATTCCCTCAACCACCCCTTTTTCCCCTCACTGTTTTTTTCCCCCTTTTTACCTCCTATGATGATTTCCTGTTTTTGGCTAAATAGAAGTGTATATTTGTTTGTACGTCTCTAGATGTTGTGATGAATTGAACATGGTGGACCCTATTGTAAAGAAGTGTAATGCTTTATGGAGTCGTCCACAGTTAACAGTTTTGAATTGAGTTGTGCTTGAAATGTACTGCAATTCTCCAATCTGTTAATAAATCTTTCTTTCAATCAATCAATCAATACACAACACTGTCCCATAACTGTGGCGCCCACTGGCCTAGTGGTCCAGGCACATCATGCCACATATAGGCTCTGGCCTGACAGCGCATCGCGGGTTCAAGTCCCGTTAATGACCACCTTTGCTGCATGTCCCTCGCCCTCTCTCTCTCTCCCTCTTTCCTGTCAGTCTTCACTTGATACCATCAATAAAAGGCAGAAAAGCCAAAAACCGATCTGCGTGTAAAGGTTTTAGGTAAAAAATGTGAAAAGCTGCCTCATGGTGGCGCTATAACTGGCCGTTCTGGAAAATGTGGGGCAGAGGTTCATCGTTGGCATCCAGGGAGTGTGTGTGCAAAGTTTGGCATCGGCCGGGTTAACGGTGCCGGAGATTAGCTGTACACAGACGGACGGAAGGACGGACACACACACACACACACACACACACACACACGGACGGAGTGCAAACTAGAAAAAGTGCCCTTCTGGGCACAGGTCTCCACCAGGAGGATAGGACTGTGTGAGATGTTTGGAAAACCTTTTAGGATTAATATAAACATGTTTTTGAGGCATTTTGTTCCAAAAAGGTGTTTTGCCAAAATCAACCTGTTGGTGGCGCTATAACAGGCCAATGTGAAAAGGGTGGGATATATTCCTCAGCCTAGTAAGAAAATGTGTGAAAGATTTCACGTAAATTGCATGCTGCGTTCATGATTTGAGGCTTTTGTTCAAAACGGGGCAATCTTGCAAACTGTGAAAGCCAATTATAGCCAATTAGGATGGAATATGAAATCTCGGACAGATCCGACTTGAGCACATGACCATAGATATACTGTGTAACGATTTGTGAGATTTTTGGACAGAATCTGGAGGAGTAATATCAAAAAATGTGTTTTACAAAGGTCGGCCTCCTGGTGGCGCTATAAAAGGCAGATGCGGAAAATGCAGGTAAAAGGTTTGTCCTTGGCCTCTAGGGAGTGTGCATGCAACGTTTCACGCAGATGGTGCAGTTTTAGGTAAAAAATGTGAAAAGCTGCCTCATGGTGGCGCTATAACAGGCCGTTCTGGAAAATGGGGGGCAGAGGTTCATCGTTGGCATCCAGGGAGTGTGTGTGCAAAGTTTGGCATCGACCGGGTTAACGGTGCCGGAGATTAGCTGTACACAGACGGACGGAAGGAAGGACGGACGGACACACACACACACGGACGGACGGACACACACACACACGGACGGAGTGCAAAACATACTCTCTCCCCATGCCTTCGGCCTGGTGGAGACAAACATACTCTCTCCCCATGCCTTCGCCCTGGTGGAGACAATAATAGAAAATATGAAAAAGCTACTACTGTGGAAGAGTTATCATATATTAATTTACTCATATTGATCCAATAAACAATTTAATATAGGTATAGTTTTGCCCACTCAATTCATAATTAACTTTCCAATTTTGGAGCTCTGGCTCATGGACTAAGAACCAAAAAGAACTGAACCGGTTCCCATTGGGAACCAACCGGTGGAAAATGGGTCTGGGTGGTGCAGTATTTAAGTCCCTCCCTGCCCCCCACCATGTAGGTTGTGGGGGTTGAAGGTTCGAATCCACCGCGGTGCATCCGGCTTTGTCGGGCGTCTATGCGAACACAATTGGCCCATGTTTGGGGGCGGCAAGCTGGGTGGGGAGGGTGGTATTGGTCATTGCATGTACTCCTACGGACTGGCGGCGGCACCTGTCAGTGTTGGACGGGAGGAGTATAGGACGAAGGCTCTACGTTCTCCCGGTGGGGGCTCCTCACTGGCAGGTGAGTAAGTAGGATTCAACAATACATCCTCCCGGAGGGGGCTCCTCACTGGCAGGTGAGTCAGTAGGATACAACAGTACATCCTCCCGGTGGGGGCTCCTCACTGGCAGGTGAGTCAGCAGGATTCAACGGTATGTCCTCCCGGTGGGGGCTCCTCACTGGCAGGTGAGTCAGCAGGATTCAACGGTATGTCCTCCCGGTGGGTACTCCTCACTGGCAGGTGAGTCAGCATGATTCAACGGTACGTCCTCCCGGTGGGGGCTCCTCACTGGCAGGTGAGTCAGTAGAATACAACAGTACGTCCTCCCGGTGGGGGCTCCTCACTGGCAGTTGAGTCAGTAGGATACAACAGTACGTCCTCCCAGTGGGGGCTCCTCACTGGCAGGTGAGTCAGCAGGATACAACAGTACATCCTCCCAGTGGGGGCTCCTCACTGGCAGGTGAGTCAGTAGGATTCAACAGTACGTCCTCCCGGTGGGGGCTCCTCACTGGCAGGTGAGTCAGTATAGGATACAACAGTACGCCCTCCCGGTGGGGGCTCCTCACTGGCAGGTGAGTCAGCAAGATTCAACAGTACGTCATCCCGGTGGGGGATCCTCACTGGCAGGTGAGTCAGCAGGATTTAACAGTAACTCCTCCCGGTGGGGGCTCCTCACTGGCAGGTGAGTCAGTAGCATTCAACAGTAAGTCTTCCCAGTGGGGGCTCCTCACTGGCAGGTGAGTCAGTATGATTCAACAGTACGTCCTCCCGGTGGAGGCCCCTCACTGGCAGGTGAGTCAGTATAGGATACAACAGTACTTCCTCCTGGTGGGGGCTCCTCACTGGCAGGTGAGTCAGTATGATTCAACAGTACGTCCTCCCGGTGGGGGCTCCTCACTGGCAGGTGAGTCAGTATAGGATACAACAGTATGTCCTCCCGGTGGGGGCTCCTCACTGGCAGGTGAGTCAGTAGGATTCAACAGTACGTCCTCCCGGTGGGGGCTCCTCACTGGCAGGTGAGTCAGTAGGATTCAACAGTACGTCCTCCCGGTGGGGGCTCCTCACTGGCAGGTGAGTCAGTAGGATTCAACAGTATGTCCTCCCGGTGGAGGCTCCTCACTGGCAGGTGAGTCAGTAGGATACAACAGTACGTCCTCCTGGTGGGGGCTCCTCACTGGCAGGTGAGTCAGTATAGGATACAACAGTACATACTCCCGGTGGGGGCTCCTCACTGGCAGGTAAGTCAGTATAGGATACAACCGTACGTCCTCCCGGTGGGGGCTCCTCACTGGCAGGTAAGTCAGTATAGGATACAACCGTACGTCCTCCCGGTGGGGGATCCTCACTGGCAGGTGAGTCAGCAGGATTCAACAGTACGTCATCCCGGTGGGGGCTCCTCACTGGCAGGTGAGTCAGCAGGATTCAACAGTACGTCCCCTCGATGGGGGCTCCTCACTGGCAGGTGAGTCAGCAGGATTCAACAGTACGTCCTCCCGGTGGGGGCTCCTCACTGGCAGGTGAGTCAGTATAGGATACAACAGTACATCCTCCCGGTGGGGGCTCCTCACTGGCAGGTGAGTCAGTAGGATTCAACAGTACGTCCTCCCGGTGGAGGCTCCTCACTGGCAGGTGAGTCAGTATAGGATACAACAGTACATCCTCCCAGTGGGGGCTCCTCACTGGCAGGTGAGTCAGTAGGATTCAACAGTACGTCCTCCCGGTGGAGGCTCCTCACTGGCAGGTGAGTCAGTATAGGATAAAACAGTACGTCCTCCCGGTGGGGGCTCCTCACTGGCAGGTGAGTCAGTATAGGATACAACAGTACGTTGCATGGTACTCAAGAGTATACCGTATTAACATTGTTCCTGATGTTCTAGCTGCCCTCTTCGGCTGCTCTGATGCCTCCCTCGCGCTGCCATACACTACACAGCAGACGCTGATGCTCGGTACATTGGTAGCCAAACGAATCATATTAACTGAATGGAAGACACCCATTGTGCCCTGTTTCTCCAAATGGCTCAATGAATTTATATCATTGATACATTTGGAGAGGTTGCGATGCAACGGCCAAGACAGCATAGCAACATTTGAATATATATGGGGCCCTATTACAACTCACCTTGACTCTGCTGTGTAACCGCTGGCCTGTTTTCCCTGTTGCTGTGCTCTCTTGCTGATTATGTTCTGTATGCCCTGCTGCTGTACTCTTGTTGATGTCTTATGATTGTTGTGTTCATAGCCTGTTATCTTATCACGATAGGTTTGCCACTCGTTTTATATATTGTCTAGTCTGGTGTATGTGTCATTGTTATGTATGTCCTGTATGTCATGTCTATAAAAAAATAAAAAAAACCTAATAAAAACTAATATAATAAAAAAACAGTACGTCCTCCCGGTGGGGGCTCCTCACTGGCAGGTGAGTCAGTATAGGATACAACAGTACGCCCTCCCGGTGGGGGCTCCTCACTGGCAGGTGAGTCAGCAGGATTCAACAGTACGTCCTCCCGGTGGGGGCTCCTCACTGGTAAGTGAGTCAGTAGGATACAACAGTACGTCCTCCCGGTGGGGGCTCCTCACTGGCAGGTGAGTCAGTAAGATACAGCAGTACGTCCTCCCGGTGGAGGCTCCTCACTGGTAGGTGAGTCAGTAGGATACAACAGCACGTCCTCCCGGTGGGGGCTCCTCACTGGCAGGTGAGTCAGTAGGATACAACAGTACGTCCTCCCGGTGGAGGCTCCTCACTGGTAGGTGAGTCAGTAGGATACAACAGCACATCCTCCCGGTGGGGGCTCCTCACTGGCAGGTGAGTCAGTAGGATACAACAGTACGTCCTCCCGGTGGGGGCTTCTCACTGGCAGGTGAGTCAGTAGGATTTAACAATACGTCCTCCCGGTGGGGGCTCCTCACTGGCAGGTGAGTCAGTAGGATTTAACAATACGTCCTCCCGGTGGGGGCTCCTCACTGGCAGGTGAGTCAGTAGGATACAACAGTACGTCCTCCCGGTGGGGGCTCCTCACTGGCAGGTGAGTCAGTAGGATTCAACAGCATGCAGTGACAACACAGAAATGTGTGTGGGGAGGAATCAATTGTTATAACGACTACATTGGGGATAAAAAGGGGGTAAAAAAAAATTGGATACTAAATTAAAAGGAAATGAAAGAAAACTAGAAAAAGTGCCCCTCGGGGCACAGGTCTCAACCAGGGCAGGTCAGGTTGTGGCCTCCTGGTGGCGCTATAATAGGCCAATGTGAAAAGGGTGCCATTTCTTCATACGCCTTTGATGGCAATTGGATGATTTGAGGCATTTTGTTCCAAAAAATCAACCTGTTGGTGGCGCTATAACAGGCCAATGTGAAAAGGGTGGGATATATTCCTCAGCCTAGTAAGAAAATGTGTGAAAGATTTCACGTAAATTGCATGCTGCGTTCATGATTTTTTGTTCAAAACGGGGCAATCTTGCAAACTGTGAAAGCCAATTATAGCCAATTAGGATGGAATATGAAATATCGGACAGATCCAACTTGAGCACATGACCATAGAGATACTGTGTAACGATTTGTGACAGAATCTGGAGGAGTAATATCAAAAAATGTGTTTTCCAAAAGTCGGCCTCCTGGTGGCGCTATAAAAGGCAGATGCGGAAAATGCAGGTCAAAGGTTTGTCCTTGGCCTCTAGGGAGTGTGCATGCAACGTTTCACGCAGATCGGTGCAGTTTTAGGTAAAACATGTGAAAAGCTGCCTCATGGTGGCGTTATAACAGGCCGTTCTGGAAAATGTGGGGCAGAGGTTCATCGTTGGCATCCAGGGAGTGTGTGTGCAAAGTTTGGCATCGACCGGGTTAACGGTGCCGGAGATTAGCTGTACACAGACGGACGGAAGGAAGGACGGACACACACACACACACACACACACACACACACACACACACACACACACACACACACACACACACACACACACACACACACACACACACACACACACACACACACACACACACACACACACACACACAGACGGAGTGCAAAACATACTCTCTCCCCATGCCTTCGGCCTGGTGGAGACAATAATTGAGCATACCACAAATAAAACTCTGCGGTCCTTCCCACAGCTGGTCCGGGTTTGAAATGAATCCGACCTGACAATCTTTGCTGCAGGTTATCCCATCTCTATCTCCTGACCATCTTTGCTGCATGTTATCCCATCTCTATCTCCTGACCATCTTTGCTGCATGTTATCCCATCTCTATCTCCTGACCATCTTTGCTGCATGTTATCCCATCTCTATCTCCTGACCATCTTTGCTGCATGTTATCCCATCTCTATCTCCTGACCATCTTTGCTGCATGTTATCCCATCTCTATCTCCTGCTTCTCCTTTCTTTCGCTCACTGTTACTATCAGAAATAAATAAAAGTAGAAATGCAGAAAAATTATAGATAATATTCCATGTCTACCTGATCACCTGACACAAAATGAACTGCAGCAAATAAATATATCATAGTGTACAGAGGCTGCAACAGACACCATCTATAAATAATGCAAAACAGTTATGGTTGGAAAAAACCCTGTCTGTCTCATTCTTATAGGCTCCCTTCTCATAATGGATGATTGGAGTCACAGTGGATGACTGAGGGTTTAGTAGCCCAACTACACACAACTTGGTGACAGAAAATATATACAGGTACATCCATTCTTAAGCCTGGCATTACATCCCTTTGTGTACATTGTGGGCGGCGGTGGCTCAGGGGTAGAGTTTCCGGATGGTAACCGCAAGGTCGCCAGTTCGAACCCGGGCTCCCCAGAGTGTCGAAGTGTCTTTGAGCAAGACACTGAACCCCTAATTGCTCCTGATGTGCTGGTTGGTACCTTGCATGGTTTACGCTGCCATCGGTGTATGAGTGTGTGTGAATGGGTGAATGTAATGCACATCTACATGTATGTAAAGCGCCTTGGATAAAGGTGCTATATAAATGCACCATTTACCATTTACATGGCAAATTATAAAACTTATATTTTTCCAAAATAGCAAAAATAATAATTGCGAAGCATTTTGATCTTGTAGAGCGACCATTTCCACATGCCGACGAATAGGGACCACAGGGTTCATGTGGTTAAATTGATCTCATACAAACAACCATTAAGTAGTTTGTCATAAGAACAACTGATAATTCCAAGTACTTCCAATTACGCAATTACTGTAACTAACCCAGACCAAAGCCTACAAATACAAAGTGGTAAGTTAATGAGCTTAAGAAACAGAGTAGTCTTAACGGAACAGCAAATCAACTGTTACTAAGTGAACTACAGCTAGTGGTTCCCAAAGTGGGGTCCGGGGACCCCCAGGGGTCCTTGAGGGAGTTCCAGGGGGTCCCCTGGTAAATGACAGTTAAGAACCAAATGGACCCTTATGGCTCTGTAACTCTGAGAGTGTACAAATGGAACCAAATGGACCTTTGACGGATCCATTTGAACCCATTTGAACCAAATGGATCCTAACGGTTCCATTTGGTTCCATTTGTACACTCTTAAATTAACTTTAATTTTACAATATGTATTAGTGTCCCAGATATAGAAATGCCATTAAATAGGGGACCGTAGCCTATAATTGAGGTCAAACCTGGGGGCCCTAGAGCCGTATAAATCTTCTCTTGGCATGTATTTTCAAATGGGGGTCCACAGGCTAATGAGGACCATTTAGGGGGTCCTTGACATGAAAATGTTTGGGAACCACTGAGCTACAGTATATGACTGGAGAGCCAAGTTGTGGGTTTATGTGTGTACACAGATAGAGGCCTGATGGCCTGAGTGGAACATTGATCCATATAATGAATCATTTCTCAGACATAAAATTGTTATCATAATGTAGTACAGATACAGTACTAAGCACAACAGAGTGAGGTGCTGTACAGTACTTCAGCAAAGGAATTCAACGAACTGACATGCTGAATCATAATCCATGTGGTAGGGCATCCACAGCTTATCCAAACAGCCTGGGAGGCTTAGTGATTATCTGGAAGTGTAATAAATAGAGAGAGAGTGAGAGGGAGAGAGAGAGAGAGAGAGAGAGAGAGAGAGGGGGGGGGGGGGGGGAGAGAGAGAGAGAGAGAGAGAGAGAGACAATGAGCTTGGGAGGGGTTAGAGGAGGGACAGATCAACAGAAATAGATGGACCAATAGAAGCACCAGCAGCGCAACATGAGGACAGGCGAGGGACAGATCGTCTACACACCCTGAAGAAGAGAAGAGAAGAGAAGACATCTAATACATGCCAATACCGTAGATGGATTTTTAGATCCTCCGAACACTCGAGGAAGACGAATTTGAAGATGAATTTGACTACTTTCTAGAAGTGGACCGACCCAATTTTCCATAAAACCCACAAGTCTTGATTTCTCAACTCGGTTCTCACCCCCCCCCCCCCCCCCCCCCCCCCCCACCTTTTGCAGTAACGGCGCAGACCTGTTGCGCTGGACCTCCTGCGGAGGACGAATAAAGGCCGGAGGCGAGTCACCACCAGGCGGAGGCACGCCGCGGCCAGGTCGGGCAAGAAGCTCGGGCGCACACTCCGCGGGGCCATGAGGCGGGCCAGGCGGGCCAGCAATGTGGAGGTGCCCACCTTCCTGCGCCAGCTGGCGCGGGAGACGGAGAAGAGGCTCACGTTCTTCTTCAAGGGGGGCGGGATCCGCGAGAGGGAGAGCGGCGACGAGGAGGACTGGGACGAGGACTCCATGCCCAGCCCCTACCTGGACCGGCCCGTGCTGGAGAAGCACACGGCGGAGGGGGGCTCCCGCACGGGCGTGAGCTACGCCGTGACGGGCATGCAAGGGTGGAGGGCCCAGATGGAGGACGCGCACAGCTGCATGCCGCGGCTCAGAGGGGAGCTGTCCGAGTGGAGCTACTTCGCCGTCTTCGACGGACACGCCGGCAACACGGTGGCACAGTACTGCTCCAGATACCTGCTGGATTACATCCTGAACACGGGTACGTATACTGGTAAACACCCAGGGGTCACAGTTACTAGAACGTCCTGAACACAGGTACTGGTCACAGTAAACACCCTGAACACATAGGGGTCACAGTTACTATAACGTCCTGAACACAGGTACGTACTGGTCACAGTACACACCCTGAACACATAGGGGTCACAGTTACTATAACGTCCTGAACACAGGTACTGGTCACAGTACACACCCTGAACACATAGGGGTCACAGTTACTAGAACGTCCTGAACACAGGTACGTACTGGTCACAGTAAACACCCTGAACCCATTTAGACCTGAGCTCGATTCTACGAAAATGTCTCCTAAATCATGACAGTTTTCTGAAAAACCTATGTTTCTATGTCAGTGGTGCTCAAACTATTTCATTTCAAGGAGGCCCAAAAATTATATGTAATTTGACACCGACCCCCATCTGAAAATATGTTGTTCCAGGGACCCCCGGCCCCAGAAGCAAAGATTAGAGTTAAAAACTGTTCGCTCTGAAAGAATATATATTCCAAATTTGCGCCACATTTTCATGATTTTTCAAAAATAATACTGGTCAGTCACACAGTAGTGTTAATTTTGTAGACTAATACTATGACAAAAAATTTCCGTCAACTACCTTTTGTCACTGACAAAAACTAAATGGAAACCAAATGAAAACTAAGCCATGGTGACTAAAACTAAGACTAAAGATATTGACAATTAAGACTAGTGGACAAGAGATCCAGTACAAGTCATTTTACACTTGCATGCTGAAAATAGCAGATCTACAAGCTCACAATTGTTTGTAGTGTAAAGTGTGTCATCACGACGGCATCAAGGCCCGCCAAAATATATTTTGGTCGCCTAAAAGTACACTGAAACATTTCAGATGACTAAATGAATAGAATAGAAATGTAGCTGCCAAAAACAACACTGGGTCACAGTAAACATCGTGAATACATATTACGATAACATCCTGAATACAGGCTCCGCCCACGGTGACTATAACACCCTGAATTCACCCTGGTCGAACAATGTAAATTGTACGTTAAGCCTTCATAACTGTTCTCTTCGCATTTACTTCGTTATTTGAATGATAATCAACTTGTCAAGTTCATAGCGTTCTATCTAGGTACGTTTCCAATTAACGCACACCTTTCCGACGACGCCACGTTCAAGTTAAAGTCTGTTCATTGAGAGTGTGGTCATGATGTAATTAGCACTTGTTGCTTCCCTAAGGAGATGAGTGTGTGAGTTTAATGGGCAGGTCATCGGGTAAGACTATTTCCAGAGTTACTTCAGTCTAATCTAGTCTGGTGAACACAAAGTACTTGACAGCAGTGGATTATAAGGCCCTGCAGGGCAGAGTAGAGAGAGAAACAGCTTGTTCTAGATACAAGTTGAAGGGAAGACTATTATTGTTCTGATTATCTACAATTGGAAAGCTACAATATAGGAACACCTTAAAAACACCTTCCCATTTACAATGCATTAGTGTTGGGACAAGGACCATGGGTAACATGGAACATTCCCCATTTAAAGCAGGCATCACAGTGAGGGTGAAAAGGCTTAGGATCCAGGCTATTGACATCTCTGCTGAGCTAAGTGGGGTCCGGGGACCCCCAGGGGTCCTTGAGGAAGTTCCAGGGGGTCCCCAGGTAAATGATAGTTAGGAACCAAATGGACCCTTATGGGTCTGTAACTCAGAGAGTGTACAGATGTACACTCTGAGTTAAATTAACTTTGATTTTACAATATGTATTAGGGTCCCAGAGATAGAAATGCCATTAAAATAGGGGACCGTAGCCTATAATTCAGGTCAAACCGGGGGCCCTAGAGCTGTAAAGATCTTCTCTTATGGGGGTCCTTGGCATGTATTTTCAAACGGGGCTCCACGGGGCTAATGAGTATCATTTTGGGGGTCCTTGACATGAAAACGTTTGGGAACCACTGCCTTAAACAGATGTCAAGAATCCACGTATTACTTAGGAAAGGGAGTTAGCTATTAGTGGGAACCTATATAATAATCCGACATAACATTTTAGGAAAGTCACACGCTCTGTTCCACATTTTCCTCCTCACTGGCTTGAGCAATTCACCCTTTGTCAAGTCCCGCCCGTGGTTGTGCCCCTCTTCGCACCCATTGGTTGCAGTTTCGTGGATGGACAAAAATCCTCTCTCCATCCACTACCATTGAAATAACGTGTTTTTCAGTTGCTTCATATTGATATTCTGTGCACTAAATTCTTATTTTAAACTTGGTGTCAGTAAAAAGGAACATCACAGGCGCAGCATGGTGACTGCAGGGCATATCATGTTTGTTTTTAGTTTTTCCCAAAAATTCAACATAAACAAGGTGGAACCAGGGCGGAACAAGGCAGAAAGAGCCTGCTGGTTAGTCAGTCAGGGACCAATCAGAAGGCTGATAAAGGGTGAATTGATCTCAACTTGCACACGGCATTGATCATTAGCATCTATTATTCAAACCCCGGGCAAGCCTTGTTTTTCAAATTTGCCCAAATTAATTCAAGCTGTTCATTTTATTAGCCTTTTTTTTGGAAACTCTGTAACTGTACGCGTGGACACGGATCAGGGACACCTGGAGGGCTCTGTTCTGTTGCCAGGTTCTCTCTGTTGCCAGGTTCTCTCCTTCCTCCGCCAGCGGCCAGAGAGACGGAGAAGAGGCTCTCGTTTTGTTTTCAAAGGGAAAAGGAGACCCACATGACATGATGACACCCATAGACCCACACGACATCAAAAGTCAAGAAACATAAAATAAACTGACAATAATATTGTCTGGTTGCCCTGTGGCTAAAAACACTAATTTATTTTTATATACACACATAAAGATGTAATCTCACCTTGATTTTAAGGACCACTTCACCACTTTTCAACCTATCTTCATATAATAGGTCCTCACAGTTTAGAAACCGTGGGCAGTTTAGAAACCGTCCTCCAGTGACATCATCATTAGGCAGATTTATTTTTAAACAAGATTTTTTTACAAAAATGTTTAGATTTTCATTATCGTGAGAACGATGGCTTCCATTTTCGCATTGCAACTTTTCAGGACTAGAAAGCCTGCAGTTTCTATTAGCTTGTATTCCCCATCGATGATGTCACTGGTGGACGGTTTCTGAACTGCTCACAGCCCTCCTATGAGACACAGACAAAGTAGAAAAAAGATTGCGCCATTTTTTCATGATTATTAGTGAGGACCTATTACATGAAGATTGTGATTGAAAAGTGGTGAAGTGGTCCTTTAATAACTTTTAAGGTCATCTCTGGTCTGGCCCTATCTTACATCTCCGACTTACTCAAGCCATAATGTCCCACAGCGTACTCTGAGGTCCTCAGATAAAGGGCTCCTCGAAATCCCAACATCCATGCTAAAAACGGGCCTTTGCTTTTCAGACCCTCCGGAATGCCCTCCCTCTGGAGACCAGGCTCGCAGAGTCCATCCCCCGCTTCAAATCCCTCCTGAAAACTCATTTTTATATAAAGCTGCTTTCATCCCTTAATTGTTTTAACCTATTGTATCTTTCTCCATATTGCTTGCTTGTTTTATCCTGTATCATTACTTATTGTTGTTTACCATTACATATTGTTTTCTATGATGTGGATTGTTTTTACTCTCTGTGGAGCACTTTGTAACTTCGCTTCGAAAGGTGCTACATAAATAAAGCTTCATTATTATTATTATTATTATTATTATTAATAATCTGTGGGGGTGGTCGCAGCAGTGGCACCCAACAAACAAACAAACATGGTTGTCTACACATCCTCCGCAAAACAACAGGGGTGGGCAGTGACTTTTTCCCCCTCTCTACATCAAATCTCTTCACAGAATATAGCCAATGTACAACAGGCGTTGTACACATTGCTTTGCGTTACTTGCGAAGTTGTGCATCTGCTATTTTCGCTGAATACTTGCCCCGGCCAGAATAGGGCAAGGGGCCAGTGAGGCTATCCAACGTTGAAGCACTGGGCCCTAGTGGTAAGAGGAGGGACTGCAGGCGGACCCGTGGAAGTATGATTGGGAAACCCCGTGCAGCTGGGCTTTAACATGGAGCGCGTTTGCACTTCCGCATTTTGGGCACGAAATTTTGGTGCCCAAATCGAAAAAAAGGCGGAAGTAGAAGGCTCTTCCGGGTGCTTCAAAACGCCACTGAGCAACTTCCACTGACATGAATAGCGGGGGGGCGGAGCTTCACGCCAGATCAGTCTATATCCTTTTATATACTCTATGGAATAGGCCAGGGTCACTACTAAGGTTCATGAGTATTTGACTGTGTGCAGGTGCTGTGAAAGTGGAGGAGGACCCAGAGGAGCTGAAGGAAGGCATCAACGAGGCGTTTCTGAACATCGACCGCCATATGCACGAGCTCACACGCACCGAGGGCTGGGAACGCAGTGGCTCTACGGCGACGGCGGTCCTGATTTCGCCCCGCTACATCTACTTCATCAACTGCGGAGATTCCCGCACCTTCCTCTGCCGCAAAGGCCAGGTGGTCTTCTACACGGAGGACCACAAGCCCTACAACCCCCGGGAGAAGGAGCGCATCCAGAACGCCGGCGGCCAGGTGACCCTGCAGAGGGTCAACGGCTCCCTGGCGGTGTCCAGGTCCCTGGGGGACTTTGACTTCAAGGAGGTGGACTGGAGGTGCCAGACGGAGCAGCTGGTGTCCCCGGAGCCGGAGGTGTACGAGCGGGAGAGGAACGCGGAGGACGAGTTCCTGATCGTGGCGTGCGACGGCGTGTGGGACGCCATCAGCAACGAGGACCTGTGTGCGTTTGTGCGCAGCCGCATGCTGATCTGCGACGACCTGAAAGAGATCTGCGCACAGGTCATTGACCTCTGCCTCTATAAGGTGAGAGGTCAGCACATGCAGGACTGTCTGTCTGTCCACGTGTGTGTCCCTGTCCATTTGTCCATCCGTCTGTCTGTGAGCAGCTAATCTGTTTGGCAGATCGCTGGATGCATTTTTCAGATCGGTTTGTTACAGCGTCACCAGGAGGTCGATTTTTGCTATATTTTATATTACATATTTCTTGATATTACTCCTACTCGTACAGATTTTGTCCAAAGTAAACATTGCGCACAAATGGGTAATATCTCAATAGTCATTATTTAAACAAAACAGGTTTTTCCGATTTGTCATATTCCATCCTGAATGGTTAAGATTGGCTTCCAAAGTTTGCAGGAGTAGGCCTACTCCGTTTTGAACAAAATGCCTCGAATCACGAACGCAGCGTCCGATTGTGGGCATCGAGTGATCTAGGTACATAGACATTGGGGCCATGACACTGTTCAGACAATATATGACACTGATAAGAGGCCATTCTATTCCATTGATGTAGTATTTGTTGTAGAGATTCCTTATGGGGGGGGTCTATGTTTACAAGAACACATGGGGGACTCTATTCATATTAGTTTACACACCTTTTACACAAATATTTTCGTCCAGCTTTTAGTGTATGTGCTAACACAAACTTTGTCCAACACAAACATTAAATGCTGTTGACAATGAATGGACAACTTTGAGTGTTCGTGTAAACACAAACATTGCGTAACACAAACGAAGGTGAGGACGCACATTTTGATTGGCCGGAATGATGTATGATGATGTACGATGATAAGATCTCCCCTGACTTCACACTTTTTACTATGACTTTCGTTCCGCGTCAATGGAACATTTCCAGACTCATAAACAACACAACTAGTAGTAAAGCCGGGCTTTTATAACTAGTTGTGGGGCTGCTAACGGGGCTTAATTTTAAAGCCCCATTAGCCCCATTTTAAAGCCCCATTAGCAGGGTATTTCCATTTCGCTTCATTGCTAGAGGTTTAATCTAGCAATGAACTATGATTTTGAGTTATAATCACGCTTGAGCCTGTTATTCAACAAAAGTTGAATAACTGTTATTCAACTGTTATTCAACAAACTAGATTATAACTGTCTAACATTGGCTAAGGAGGAACATGGGGGAAAAGCTACAGCAATAGCAGCCACCATGCAGTGCTGTTTTTGGCAGCAATTTTTTATTTTAGTTTTAGTCGGTCTCTTGAACAGTTTATTTAGTTTTAGTCACCTGGAATGTTTTAGTGTTAGTCTAGTTTTAGTCGACTAAATATCATAAGATTTTAGTCGCCCAAATCTACAGGTGACGAAATCGTCAGTATATTTAGTCTTAGTTTTAGTCACCATAGCTTAGTTTTCATGTAGTTTCCATTTAGTCAGTGGAAAAAGGTAGTCGACGAACATTATTCGTCTTAGTTTTAGTCGACAAAAAAAACACTGGCAGCCACACATGGCTAAGCAAGAAGCGAACAAATCCTGCAACAAATCCTGCAAGGGGGGGGGGGGGGGGGGGGGGGCTACAACAGATCAAATGTCCAACTGAATGAACAATCGATCGATACGCTGCAAAGTTTGACCTGAGGGTGGCGCAATAAACCAAGTCATGGGGGTCACCGCTTGTGTAGTCTCGCGTAGCCAGACAACTATTCCACAATCTCCGAATGCTATATAGAATCTGGAACTATATACACCTCCAAAAATATTATATGAGTAAGGATAAGCTGCCATTTCCGTTCACGAAAATATATTTTAAACATGTATTTATTTTATTTCCATTTCTGCTAAGCAACAAGCTATACATGATTAGATGATTTCTATTTACATTAGGATAAATGTGCGCGACTGTAAAGACGAAACGGAAGTGGCGAGGAGGCTCCACTTCCGCTTTATAGGTTACGCATGACTATATCCAGACTATATGATGGAAGCATTTATATTTTACTCATGACAGCTCTTTCGTCGCTCCAGACTGTATGATGGAAGCATTTGAAAATTGCGAGAGGCAACAGTCTGGCAACGTGAAACTACCGCTTGTGGGCATGAACCAAATAACTCTGTGGCATGTACAAGCTATGCAGACGTCATGGCAAGCTGCCAAATGTGCCAATTCACCTTTAGCAAAGCCCCGCCCTCTACCACTTAAGACACTCCCTCTTGGACACTTTCCAGCCGGGTTCATTCATTCCAATGTAAATATCATGGATTTTACAAATTAAATACTGGTTCATTTTTGGAACCAGACCTTCAAAATCTCTTCCAAATCCGTCAACAAGGCCTGCCATATGCACTGGAAAGATATGTGTGTGACATTTATTTTTTAAAACAATGTTTTATCATAATATGAAAACTATTGGTGGAGAGGTTTGTCTAACCCATGTTATGCTTAGCTGTGATTGGACCATAGCAGTTTTAGGAGGGGCTTAGCTATAGGTCAATTACATTATGAGATCAATTTAAATTCCATGGCAATCCAGATAGTCCATAATTTCTGTCTACTCATTCTGTCTCAGTACAGGGCTGTGGACAGTTCAGAAACCTGCCTACCAGTGACATCATCAATTTGGATTCCAAGCTAATAGAAATTACAGCCTTTCTCTTCCAGGACAGTTAGCATGCTGAAATAGAAGCCATTATGCTTGCTTAAATAAAATAAAATAAAATAAAATAAAATAAAAAATAAAATAAAATAAAATAAAATAAAATAAAATAAAATAAAATAAAATAAAATAAAATAAAATAAAATAAAATAAAATAAAATAAAATAAAATAAAATAAAATAAAATAAAATAAAATAAAATAAAATAAAATAAAATAAAATAAAATAAAATAAAATAAAATAAAATAAAATAAAATAAAATAAAATAAAATAAAATAAAATAAAATTAAATTAAATTAAATAAAATTAAATTAAATTAAATTAAATTAAATTAAATTAAATTAAATTAAATTAAATAAAATAAAATAAAATTAAATTAAATTAAATTAAATTAAATTAAATTAAATTAAATTAAATTAAATTAAATTAAATTAAATAAAATTAAATTAAATATTATTAAACGAGGCTGTATTCTCATGACTCTGTGGCCTTATAGCAGACTCCAAATCGTTCCATTATTCAGAAATAAGTTCAATGGATTTAGCAGCAACAAATTAATGGAATTATGAATGGCTATAGATTCATGTCAAGAGAAGAGAGGGGCATTAGACCATAGCCTGGCTAATAAGCCAGACCGAATCAGCAGTTGGCAAAAAAACATTGCCTGCCGGCGGATTAGTGTTGTGTGATATTAGTCTGGCTTATTAGCCAGGTTAATTAGACCATGCATAATATTTAACTGTGGAGACTCCTGGGTTAACTTACATGTTAGTTACTTCAATGTTATGTAAGTGGATTTGTTTTTCCTGCAGGTCTTCTTACGTTGGGTCCACTCAGTACCAACATAGCATGTCTTAAGACTGCACCAGCATAGTCTGCACTATTTATAGGTGTAGGGCTATGTACCGTACTGTAGCTGACTTGGATTATCCCGTGTGTGTGTGTGTGTGTGTGTGTGTGTGTGTGTGTGTGTGTGTGTGTGTCAGATGGACAGGCATTACCCACTGTCTAATGAGTCGTAATTGAGTGTGTAAAAGTGTCCCTGTAAAGGGCCCCATCTTGATCCTCTCTGAATCAAATCAACACTCAGGATTTTGGAAGTATGTATGTGCAGACTTTGTGACAAGTGGGTCTCAAATATTTTAGTTTTCCTGCATGCCGCAAAATCTGTACGATAGCCCTATGAATGAAAGACATGTACTATCCAATATTGTTATATCAATAGTTGTTCATCAATAGTTCTGCAATCTATCATCAAGCCATCATTCTATTGTGAACTGGCAAAACCATAATTAAATCGATTATCACCTTAATACTGTGACATCTTCAACTCATTTAGGTGCATCACTGTATATCTGCATGAGACCATCACCAGCAAGCCATTTACATTAATATAATGTGTTGATTTGTCTGCCCTTCCTCTGTATACTGTATGTATGTCATCAGCATAAGAACTCTAATAATAAGTCTGACATCTTGTCTCTATTTCCTCCCCCATAGGGAAGTGTGGACAACATGAGTATGATCATTGTACGTTTCCCTGGCGCCCCCCAGGTGTCACAGGAGGCACTGCAGCGAGAGGCCGAGTTAGAACAACGGATTGAGCTCAAAGTGGAAGGTGAAAATTGCTACTGAAGAGTAAATTAAACCATTGCAGTAACATGACAGTTAAATTAACTACACAACAGCCCTGTAAGACTACTAAGCCTTGAGGTCAATGCCATCTTTTTTTTTGTCAAATAGGTTTTTATTGAGAACAGATTATAAATTGTTGTAGATTAAACATTGTGATATGGACAAAAAAAAGAGAAAGAAAACCCTCAACCCTCCCACCCATACTGTTCAGTGACACCGCATACTATAGAATAAAATAGGAATTTGAAAAATGGAAAACATCTGAAAGAAAATGTCGTACAGTCAACCACATCAGTGGTATCCTGTCTATGAATTGTTTCTACTCAAGTAATGGACAAGGGGCAGCCAAACCTTATCAAATTGTTTCTCCCTGTTTCTCAGGAAATACCTTATTCTCTCAAGATGAAGCGTACTAGTCATTTCATTTAGCCAATGCTTAAATGCAGGAGCCTCCTCCTTTTTCCAGTGCGTCAAAATTAGTTTTTTTGCTGTAATCAGACCATATGAGAAGAGTTGTTTCTGTGCTCTCGTCAACCTAGGCATGGAGTCTGACAAACCCAGAGTAATTAGTAGAGGAGAGGTCAATGCCATCTCTCTGATTCATTGCGTTGTTGTGTTCACCATTTGTCTCCCCACAGAGATTGCCCAGGTGCTGAAGTCTAGAGACGAAGAACCCGACCTGCTGTATGTGATTAAATACCTGACCTCAGAGGAAATACCAGGATTGCCACCAGGGGGCGGCATTACTAGCAAGTGAGGCCTGAAACGCCTGCGAAAGGGATTTGTAGTCTAGTAGACTTTGTACAACTATAGTTAATTAATGTCACATGTTGCTCTAAAAATCTAAACAAATTCTACTGATTAGTACCTGCCTCTGTTTCTCTGTTTGCAGGCGGGACTGTATCATCGCTGCATATCAGAAATATGCCGTGTCTCCCAGAGCTCAAGAGCTGATGGTAAACCGCATAGAATTCACTGCATGTATATGATTTTCTTCCCCAGAACAAGAATCCTATAATCCTATAGTCCTATAGAGCGTCGCAGTCCCTCCCCCTACCATGGACCAGGAAATTAATCCCAATGCATTTTTCCCATAGACATTTCAAAAAGTATTTATTTAAAGACGGTTACGCCGCGGACAAAGCCAACTCGAGTCGTGACAACTCATGACAACACAAACAATATTTTGGACCAAACAAATAATTACAAAGAAGAAAAACAACAAAAAAGTGTTGTAACCTGCTGTTTTTTTCTTCTTTCTAATTATTTATTCGGCCCAAAAAAGTGTTTGTTGTCATGATTTGTCACGACTCGAGTTGGCTTTGTCCGCGGCGTAAACGTCTTTAAATAAATACTTTCTGAAATGTCTATGAGGAAAATGAACGGAGAATCATTTCCTGGTCCATGGTAGGGGGCGGGACTGCGACACTCTATTAGTCCTATTAGTCCTATTAGAACCTATTAGTCCGCTTGCCAGCCCATAGAGCCCCATTGTGAACCCGGACATTTTGAGTACCCTAAAGTTTTATAGAAATGTTGAATATGGGTCCCCAGCATGTAGAAACGGCCAGATGCTAACTTGCATATGTTGGGCAATTTTCTTAATAAGCATAATAACATTCAATATAAGGCAACATTTTCATTATGCTTTAAGTAGCATGTGACGGGTGAAACTAGGGGTTTTCCATGATTCTGAATCCATTGCAAGCATTCGTTTTTCACAAAAAAACACTCTAAAAACGGCCATAGCCATCATCACAAATAGCACATTTGGGCACAATTACAATTTACAATTTAGGCATTTAGCAGACGCTCTTAATCCAGAGCGATTTACATTAGGCAAGAACAAAAGCATGGGAATACATCACATATATAAAATGCATTTATCATGAAACATGCGGAAGCTAAGAACGTAACTAGAACATATCTATATAATGACATATGTACTATGAAGTGCTATGACTACATACAAAGCAATTATTGTGCTGTCTACATGACATGCTATAAGTCTGTTTCAAATGCTATCTAAGTCTAAAAAGTGCTATCTAAGGGGGTAGGATAAGTGCTATGGGCCATGATGGAGTCTGAAAAGGTGGGTCTTCAGACTACGGCGGAAGATTGGGAGTGATGCTGCAGTTCTGATTGCAACGGGGAGTGCATTCCACAGTTTTGGGGCCAGAAGGGAAAAAGTGGCAAGTGGCTATGGCCAAATTTAGCCCAAGGAGTGATTTTTTTTGTGCAAAAATAATGCTTTCAATGGATTCAGAATCATGGAAAACCCCTAGTTTGACCCGTCACATGCTACTTATTACATTTTGAAAATGTTGCCTTATATTGGATGTTAATGGTACCCCAGCTTATTATGCTAATTATGAAAATTGCCCAACATATGCAAGTTAGCACCCGGTATAGTTTCTAAATGCTGGGGACCCATACTCAACATTTCTAACATAAAACCATAGGGTACTCAACATGTCCACCAGCTCAGTGGCCTTGTGGTTAGAGTGTCCGCCCTGAGACTGGGAGGTCGGGGTTCAATCCCTGGCCGGGTCATACCAAAGACTCTAAAAATGGGACCCAGTGCCTCCCTGCTTGACACTCAGCATCAAGGGTTGGATTGGGGGTAAGTCCCTGCGACATACTAGCGTCATGTCCAGAGGGTGTACTTGTACATCAAGCTGCCTCACGCTACAGAAACAGGAGATAGGCTCCTGCCCTATGGGCCTCATGGCTTGGCAAGGCTACTTTACTCAACATGTCCGGGTCCAAATTCTGGCAAGCGGACTATATTCTGGAGGCAAACATTCACAGTGCCTCTTGCTGCGACGGGTTGAGAGCTTGCTGTCGATAAGATATTTCTGGCAAAGAGATTTGTTGAACTTGTGGAGGGTAAAATTGAGCGGGCCTAGTATACAGACCCAATAATGGGAAAATGGGCAATACTTGTGAATTATATATGGTGAAGCTATGAATGATGAGCTGATTTGGTCCTTTAACGATTATATTATACGGTTATATTATAATGAGTGTTGTTCAAGTTACTTTTAAAAAGTAATTAATTATAGTTATAAATTACTAGTGTGAAAAAGTAACTAATTACTAATTACTAATTACTAGTTACTAAATTATAAAAGTAACTAGTTACTAGTTACTTTACTTTATAAAAAAGGAGAAAGATATAAAATATATATAAGATTCAGACACATTGGGCAGTATTATGCGTGTCTTATGTACCAGGTCTTATTACTTAAGTTAAGACCTGGATGCGTGATCAATGCCATTTGGCTATTCTGAGTGGCCAAACAGCATTGACCACGCCTCCAGGTCTTAAGTTAAGTCATAAGACCTGGTACTTAAGACACGCATAATACTGCCCATTGTTTTCAAGGAACAACTATTCCCTAATGTCACTGCTCCAGTTGTGGTTTGATTTTAAAAGCTCTACTTGCCAATACAGAGGAAAAAACAGGAAAAGAACACTAGCCAGAATCCAAATATCCAAAATCACAGAACAATACAACACAAAATATATACACAGTTTACATTTGTGTGTGTGTGTGTGTGTGTGTGTGTGTGTGTGTGTGTGTGTGTGTGTGTGTGTGTGTGTGTGTGTGTGTGTGTGTGTTCCTAACCGTGCGCCACCAGACTTTACACCTTAAGGCTTGCCATGGACTTATAGAGGCGTTCCACCTTAAGGTGCAAGACCCGCCCAACTCTGTGTCTGATTGGCTTACCCTGGAATGTTACCCTATATGTTGACCAATCATCAGCGTGAATCTCGTTTGCGTCCAAGCATACGTATGGTAACGCCCCGCCGGCCTGTGATTGGCCTACAAAAATAAAACGTACAAGTTAGTTACAAGGCTGCATTCTGTCGCGTGTGCCAAGCTGTCATTCTCTTCTCACCATGGAGTAATACCTCGCGTCTCGGAGGACAGTCAAGACGGGCAGTCAAGACGGACAGTCAATCACAGGCAGGCGGGGCGTCGTTACCATGCCTCAGCCATGCCCATGCCTACTGTATGCTCAGACGCAAACGAGATTCACGCCAATCATCATCGTTATGTTGACGTCATGCCCTGTGAAAGCCACCTTCTCTTTCTCATGTGGAATGTGTTTCACTCTGGGAGCGCACTCAGCGCACCCTGTCAGTTTACATGACAGACTCCACCATGTCAGTTTACATGACAGACTCCACCATGTCAGTTTACATGACAGACTCCACCCTGTCAGTTTACATGACAGACTCCACCATGTCAGTTTACATGACAGACTCCACCATGTCAGTTTACATGACAGACTCCACCCTGTCAGTTTACATGACAGACTCCACCATGTCAGTTTAAATGACAGACTCCACCCTGTCAGTTTACATGACAGACTCCACCATGTCAGTTTACATGACAGACTCCACCATGTCAGTTTACATGACAGACTCCACCCTGTCAGTTTACATGACAGACTCCACCCTGTCAGTTTACATGACAGACTCCACCATGTCAGTTTACACTCCTCCTCCGCACTGGCAGGAGGAGGAGACGGTTCTTTTGGATCACATTACGTAACGTGGGTAACTAATAACTAGCTATTGAAAACACAGTAACTATAATGGCGTTACTGAATGGGAAAGGGTAACTAGTTACCGTAATAGTTACCACAAAAAGTAGTTGCGTTACGTAAAGTAACTAACAGTAGTTAGTCACAACACTGATTATAATTGACTGTGGTCCCCCACAGCTCTATACTAGGCCCCTTCCTGTTTTCACTCAAATAGCCTATCTTGCAACGCTTTGTGAGCTTGTAGATCTGCTATTATCACCAAATCGTCTCTCCAGAAAAGGAAATTACTATTTACTATGAAAACGTGCATTTCCCATCAGTTAGTTAGTTAGTCACCCCCAGGCATGACCATATTATGGTCATGCCTCGTGACATCACGTGACATCACGTGACATCATCAGGGATGGAGATCCCTGATGTCATCAATATTAAGCCCATATATGGAGATCCCTGATGTCATCAATATTGGCCAGCAACTCTATTGTACATATGACCTCAAACCTTTTGATCTCCATATATGGAGCTGACCTGTTCTGACATTCCATATGTTGATCCTTCCCCATCCATCCTTCCTCTTCGATGTCTCCCTTTTGACTGATACCTGTCCATTTAAACTCTAGACGGGCCTGCCCCAAAGTTATTAGTGCAGCTGCGGCTCGGCAGCCGGAAAAAACTAGTGTTCTCAACAGGCCCGAAAATTAAGGCCCGGCCCTACCTGGGCCCTCATCAAACCCTGTACACTCAAGACACTGCCCCCACTGCCACCCTTAGATCTCCATATATGGAACTGATCTGTTCTGACATTCCATATTTTGATCTGACCCCCCATGCCAAAGCGCCAGCGCTCACCCAGCAGGCTGCTGTCACCCAGGCGGATATGTTGATTTGACCTCCCATTCCAAAGCGCCAGCGCTCACCCAGCAGGCTGCTGTCACCCAGGCGGATGCGTGCACAGGACTTCGCCCTTTAGGGCGAGGTCACTTCTCGCCCTCACTGTCACACTACAGTGTCGCATGCCGAAAATAGCAGACCTACAAGCTCACAAAGCGCCACATCCGCAATGGGTTGTGAGCTTGTAGGTCGCTATAGTCAACGTACAACGAATTATGAATTGGCATTAAATGTATGACTGTGGCATTTCAGGACACTGGAGCATCTGAAGAGGATTCTTCTACCCAGAGCCATTGAAAGGAGAGTTCTGCCAATGAGGGGGCAGAAAACAGCCCGGTTCACGTGGTCCATGTAACTCGTTTGTCACTCTAAAGCCCATAGACTCCAGTGCATTCCGTAAACTTCCGGTTCAGACCTTTGTCACTATACTCTTCGCCAATAGAAGTCTACGCAGAAGAGCCGCCATTGGACTGGCCCCATGATGTGAACAGAGTTGTCATAACTCTTTCATCTGTACGACTCCAATTCTACCTAAAGTCATTGCCATGGAAACCAAATTAAACTACCATATTGAGCAAAAGGGACTCAACTCAACTGAGAAACTATAGCTATTGATGGAGAAGAAAAATAAAACGGTAGAGTTGGGGTGGCATTTCGCCTGGTAATTATTCTTTGTGTAATATTTTCTTGCACGACAACTGTAATGAGCACTTTGGTTTCTTAAAAGGTATGCAGTGAGAACTCAGTGAGAACTCAGTGAGAACTGACAGAAAATTAGAAGTGTTTTCACTAACCTTACAGTGCCTGGGTAGATCGATATCAATAGATGATGAGACAAAATGGCATCACAGTCCTACAGAAAAAGAAGAAAAGAAAGTTATGGTGTAAAGTTAAGTTATGACTAGCGCCACATGTACATCACACGTGCATCACCCCAGAAAGACTAACAATGGAACACAGTATCTGACAGTAAATAATTATAGTTTGCACAGTCCTGTGATGGAACCAAAGGGATTTAGATAGCAGTGGCATGTTATGCAAGCAGAACGTATGCCATGAAGATAGACCAGAGCGGGAGGGAGGTAGAGAACTTAGAATTGTGTACACGCATACCTCATTAAACATCCCGTTTAGAGAGGAGGTGTGATGTTGAACTGCACTGAGCCCTGGCTGATGCCATGTCTCTGCAGGCTTGTGCAACCTTGTGGACTATTTTGATGTTTTTGTTTTTGTGACAGAAGATGATCTCTGTATAAACTACAATACTTTTACCCTTTCTGACATGGAAATGTAATTAATGACTATGGTATATTTGTTGACTTTGTATTTATGGTAGTTTCTGCTAGTTTCTAAACATGTATCATTGGGTGACATGTTTGCATTATGCAAAAAAAACTGAAATATAGTAAAGAAATCAAATTGAGAGTTGGAAATATTATTCTAACAATTGTAACTGTACAATACATAGCAGGACTTAATTTTGTACAAAGTGTACACTAGTACACTACAGTGACATATCAAAAAACTGTGAGACCTTTTTTTGGGATCGGGACATTCAAATTTGATAGAAGAAAATCTACAAACATGCATAATTCCTCGATGCTCCTGTACTGTCGACGGCATTAAAAGTGACAATAATGAATGAGATTTGTTTGTACTGTAGCCTTGCCAAGGCCTCGAAAACAGGCTCACTTGTCCAGTGGGGGGTCATGGGTCTTGTAGAATGTGAATTGCCAGGCTGGGGTGAGACTCGGCACCTCAGTATTAATTGATCCAGCAAAGCGGTCATGGGACGGCATGTCCTTCCTCACCCTCTCAATCCTCCCAACCACTAAGAAGAAGCAAAGATACTTCAAATAACCATCTCTAGAGATGACATCAGAATACATGTAGTGAATGTGGAAAGTGGACACGGGAGGAAAGTAATATAGAAGGACTTGAGAGGAAAGGAAATAGACTGTAAAGAGGAACTGCTGCACATTTTCAGGTGAGTCATTTCTGTGCATGCGTTTAAAAAATACCATTCAGAACGGGAACCCCTTTTGGTGTTTTAACTAGTATTATGTCATGCTTTAGCTATTGAAAAATAGCAGATCTACAAGCTCGTATATCTGCTATTTTTTTTAATATTTTTGGGGGTCCTTGACATGAAAATGTTTATCGGAATTGTTTCTATGTCAATTCTATTGACATAGAAACAGGTTTTTCAGAAAACTGTCAGGATTTAGAAGACATTTGTAGAATCGTCTACAAATGTAGGCGTTCCCCGTCATGGTTGAACATGGACATAAACTGAGAGGTAACAATGTGTTTTTCCTCCATGTATCCTGATAATAATAATACAGTACAATGACCCAAATGCATGACCACCATTTGTGACCAGATTTGACTGAGGGACTGCCATCGCGCAAATTACAGCTTTTCACCAGAGGAGAAAAACTTTTTTTAGTTATTTTTTTCCAAAATGAGTTTATAGCACAGGCAGACTCTTCACATACTAGAGCATGTCTGAAATAAGTGTCAGAGCTGAAATCAACATGTAAATATGAAATAAATGCTTAAACATGTAGCTAGGTGTAATGTTAGAGACCACAGAAGTGAACCTTTCAAGCCTGTTTTCTCAACTCGCTGTTTTCTGCAAGACATAACTCTATGAGCCATATCTCCAAAACTGGTGGGCCAAACTGAACAACCAATATGTCAATTTGAAGCTATGATTCCCTGCTTTCATATGACATGAAGAAAACGAAAATTCAAAAGAATCCAATGGCAGTCCCTCAGTCAAATTTAGTCACATTTAGAGAGATCTCACTCAAAGGCAAAGGTATTTGAGGTCGAGCCATTGCGGGCTAAAGGCTAGTTCGTACTGTACAAGACAAGCTAGGGCTCATGTCTATTAAACGGCTCTGGGCATTAATCCTCAATAGATCGGCTCACTGTCAAAGCCGTGAGTCATTCATTAATGACACAGCGTGAGCCACCAGAACGTCCAGGAGGATTGAGCCAAGTGGCTCACAGCCTGTGAAGATGTTCCAAATGAGAGCCAAGAATCTGGCTCAGAGAGGGGGTTGATTTAGTAGGAGTTAGGCTTTATGATGAGCCAACGCAAGAAAATCCAAGTTCCACGTATAAATCCAAGTTCCACGTATAGGTTGACTAGGCCTGGCTGCCACAATTATTACATAATCGTCTAATCGCAATTATTTGAGATAATCACAATTATTTTATGTTGAAAAATGTTGAAATATTTTCATACATTTTCCAAAAATAGCTGCTGAACTAGCTGATCTACAAGCTTACAACGTGTCACTTCGGGGCGCATTGTAAGCTTGTAGATCAGCTATTTCAGCTAACTGTACATGTTTTTGAAAGTATAAATTGATTAAATATTAGGGGTGCATGATTATGAAATTATGACCAATATTCGATCTCTGATTATTTGCAGGGTCATATCTGCCGATACCAATTCTGACCGATTCCGATATTATACAGAGGACCACAATGGAAACAAGCCTAGGCCCTACAGGGGCTTGGCCCAAAGCATGTTAATAAAGTATTCAATCAATCAATAAATAGCATAATACTTTTCCAAGTGTCTGTTTTCACAACTGAATGACTACTGAATGAGATGAGTACACAAATTAGATTTTATTTTAAATGTCATGATTTTTTTGCTGTTGATAACCGATTAAATGATCGGTATTATTTTGAGACCATTCCGATACCGATATGGCATTTTTATGGCCGATATGGCTAATTCCAATTATGCTACCGATTAATCGTGCATCAGTAACTCTCTGTAGGCCTATTATTTAAATTATTTGTCATATCTGGCAACGTGCAATTTTTTACAACAAATCCTAAACATGTTCCAATGTTCAATGCCAAAAACACAATTAAAGTGTTAATCGTAATTACGTGCGACAATTATTCGTCAACTTCAATTTGTGATCGTGACAGCCCTAATCTTCACATGTGATGGTTAGATCATAAAGTTGTTGGGGTATTTGCCAAGTACATTTGCAAGTGTACTGTACATAGTGAATGAACTAGAGCCAAAATATTTATAATAAATTCTTCCTGTGTGAAGTGATTTTAAAATGCTTCTGATCATGAATGTTTTTGTGCAAAACAATGCTTGGAATGGATTCAGAATCATGACAACCCCCTAGTTTCGTAGTTTGACATGTCACATGTACTTAAAGCATAATGAAAATGTGAAAATCTTGCCTTATGTTAAAGGACAACTTTAGTCTTTTTTCAACCAAGGTTCATGTTCTAGGTGAGTGTTCATTTTTTTTCATTTGCTGCTTTCTTTCGGTTTCGGGATTTTAGCTGTTTTTGACAGAAGGGCGGGGGTATTCGAGCATGGGGCTAAATATGTATTTTTTTACAAAATATTATGGCGATTTATTTTTTTATTATTTACTATAGTCCTAATAGACCCCAAGAAATTACATCTGGCCACAGAAGTTCACAGGATCTACTGAATGTGAAGGAGGCCTGGGGGGGAGCCACACTGTGTCATAGGCTCAATATGTCAGTTTGACATATTCAATTTCAGTATAGATCCTGTGATCCAGATGTAATTTCTTGGGGTCTAGTAGGACTATAGTAAATAATTTAAAAAAAAATCGTTATAAAATGTTGTAAAAAAATACATATTTAGCCCCTTGTTCGAATGCCCCCGCCCCCCTGTCAAAAAGAGCTAAAATCCCTAAAACGAAAGAAAGCAGCAAATGAAGAAAAATTAACACTTTCTCTAATAACATGAGCCTTGGTTGAAAAAAACCTAAAGTTGTCCTTTAATAGTATGGTCACATTATAAACCCCTATATTTATAGACAATATTTTAGGGCAATAAAAAAAGATGAATGTCCCAAAATGAATGTCCCACTCCACAACTCCGCCTGCCAGACTATAATCAGATGGTGGCAATCAGATTAACATATTTGTCAATCAGTTTGTCTCTCTTCGGCCTTGGTGTACAATGTTGTGTACCATTTATAGAATTAAAAATGTTTCATTCATTTGAGCTTGAAGTCAATACCACAACACTTTGTTGAAGATTAGAACAGGGAGATTGCAGAATCTTGAATGCTCAATTTAATAATAATAATAATAATAATAATAATAATAATAGCCTACTCCTCCTCCTCCTCCTACTACTACTACTACTACTACTACTAATAATAATAATAGCATACTCCTCCTCCTACTACTACTACTACTAATAATAATAATAATAATAATAATAATAAATTAATAATATATTGTATTTGTTTTAACATCATTTGTTATGAAGTAATGTCACAGGAAGATAAATATCAGTAGTAAAAACCCTTCAAGTTTTCTGGAAAACAAAACAAAAGACAAACAAAAAAAACCTCACAAGACTTGACAAACACAAACCCACCCACCCAACCCCCTAATAAACCCAATCACTTTTCATCCACAGCACAGATAATCTCAGTGTTGCATATAACAGACAAAAGCATAGCCCACAATCAATCCCAAAAAGTTAAAAACAAGATTAAAATAAAGTTAAGTCAAGTCAAGTATTACCTGCTGACAGTGGCTAGCCTAAACACAAAAGGTAGCGGTGCACATGTATAATGTAGGCCTACCTTGTAAAGTTTCAGTATTTTCTTTTTTTTATCGAATGTTGTTTTTCTGGCCATGATATTATCATTAAATAATGCAAAAATGTCTCGCGTTCACTCATCTTACCCCATTCTCCGAGCTGAGTGAGCTAGTCCGTTAATTGAATAATTCCAAACACCTGCTACAGCCCATGTGATGTTGTTGATCGAGGTTTGGTAGGAAAAAGATGCTCCTCACCTCACTCAACTTTCTAGACATACTAAAGCTGTGAATATCGATCAGGACAGTTCTGGAAAGTGGAAAGAGGCTAAGCAGCATTCAATGGAGCAACCTGAGGCCGTGGTCGCCAAAAACAGCGTCATTGATGCGGTAAAAGTAGGCTATATATTCAGCAGCTTGTGATCCTACTAATCTAACACTGCGCAATGCATTGCAGGTGTAACCCCTATCTTCTGGTTCCCAGCAATAATACAGCAGACACAGTCACAGTCTGGATTCAGTATTTGTTTTTGTTTTTTTACTAGAGACCACCTGAGTAAAACACACAAATAATATTGTCAGAGGCAGGTCAGATCTGTCATGCTTTCTCCAGCTCCTGTCTCTTCAAAGCCCAACATAAAGTCAATGTTTAACATTTGTTGTCATAGGCTATTCATTGAACAGTCAACATTACTAATGACAACAATACTAATGTGATTAACACCAGTGTTGCAATGACATGAATTGACTACATATATTTATTACATGGCTTGGTTGAATGCTTGATTCTGATTGGTCAATCGCTTAATTCAGCGGTGAGTTATCTCATGATAATGACCGCTCCGCTGTATAATGACCGCTGCCTAATCAAACCCTCTGAGCACCACCAGCTGCGCGGCTGCGCCCGCTTGATTTACTGCCGTTTCCAACATAACAGCCATGTAAACACACACACACTACTGACACACAATGTAATTTACAGCTAAACATTGCTCTTAAAAATGTTTTTGAAAACATTTGAGCGAGAAATAGACGAAGCAGCTGGACCCGAAAATGGATTCTATTTGATCAACTCACTTCCTTGTTTTCCGACAGTGCTTCAGCCCTGCAGCTGGGCAGACTCAGCCAGCGCGAAGTTATGGAATACTTTTTTTGTTGTGTTTTGGATCAATGGATTAATTTGTTAGTTAGCCATGTAATAAGCGGGATAATATCTGGCTAGGTGGTCATTGTCGGGATATAATTCACCTTCAGGGAGTGTAACCACCTCGGCTTCGCCTCGGTGGTTAAACTCCCTGTCGGTGAATTATCTCCCGACAATGACCACCTAGCCAGATATTATCCCTTACATATATATCAGAACCATAAAACAATAAACACAATAATTGTACACTCCACACATCTGTTACACAGGCATGCAGATGAAGGCTGGCTGAGAGGCCAGTCAGTGGTAGCCTGGCTAATAAGCCAGACTCAAATCACACTGTCAACTTTTTCATGTCAAGGACCCCCAAATTGACACTAATTAGCCCTGCGGACCCCCATTTGAAAAGCTATGCCCAGGGACCCCCATAAGAGGAGATGTTTAGGCTCTAGCAGTGATTCTCAATCCGTTTAATTTCAAGGACCCCCAGTTTGACATGCATTAGTCTACGGACCTCCATTTAAAATGGCATGGACCCCCAATTTTTATTGTAAAAATCAATGTTGTTAATTTAACTCTGAGAGTGTACAAATGGAACCAAATGCATGCGTTAGGGTCCATTTGGTTCCATGTGCACGCTCTGCAGAGTTACAGACCCATAAGAGTCCATTTCGTTCCAAACTATCAAGGACCCCTGGGGGTCCCCGGACCCCACTTTGGGAACCACTGATATAGGCCAGGGGTTCTCAACCCGTGGGTCGCGACCCCTCGGGGGGTCGCCAAATTATTTTAGGGGGTCCCCAAATTATTAAAAAAAAAAAAAAAAAAAGATTTATTTTTAAATTTTATTTTCACGATTTTTCAAAAATAGCAGACGAGTGGCGCGCTATGAGCTTGTAGATCTGCTATTTTTCAATAGCTAAATTATAACTGCTTAAAACACCAAAAGGGGTTCCCGCCCAAAATGGTTTAAGGTTATTGTAGCAGTCAATTTATATTGGGGGTCGGGAGGGGGGCGGGGCGGGGGTCCCGAGACATTGCCAAAGCATTTCCGGGGGTCCCCGGCCAAAAACGTTGAGAACCCCTGATATAGGCTATACCTAGAATCCTAGAAATGAAGTTGGATCCATGGCGGCTGCGGGTGTGTGCCTGTTGGAACTGTGTGGGGTTGCATGCTGTTTGTTGTCACCAAAATACTTGTGAGATGTAGATCGGCTATTTTCTTTAGCAACTTTAGCAAGCACGTTTTTACCTCATATATGCTTGGGCTGGAACACTGTATGGTCATTGGTCACATTACTGTGTTTTGGTTTGTCTTGCAGTATAGTGCAGACATGCTTTATTATTGGGTAGCCTACTACTTTTTGTTCTGCAATGCATAGTGCAAGGTATTGTTGCGACCGCAGCAGGTCGCATTTACTATGAAATCGTACACTTCCCGCCACGGCCGTCAGTCACTCAAAAAAGAACAGTTGAGATATTCTCCCCTAAATGAAGCACATACATATCTTAGCCAGGTCCTAGAGTACATGCCAAAGCGCCAGCGCTCGCCCAGCAGTCTGCCGTCAGCGAGGCGGATGCGTGCACGAAACCTCGCCGTTTAGAGCGAGGTCGCTTCTCGCCCTTAGGCGTCTTACTGTATAGGCTTAGTATTGTAAACTAGGCATAGGCAATCTTATGGGTGCACTCACTGCCAACATTGGCAAAGGGGAGGGGAGGGTGATCACTGGCACACAAGTGTTTGAGAGAGGACATAGACGTAGTCAGTTAATTAGTCCCCTCACAGGTATGATAATTACTCCTGCATATTTGGACATTCATCTGAACTCTAGTTGGGGAGGAAGTGTGGGAAACAGGTGGGAGTATTGTCATTATGGTCAATACAATGTCCTGATGTGAAGACATTTCAAAAGAAGGAAAAAAAAGTCAGACTTGTTATGAATATGGAAAATCTAAATCTATTTTATTTTGGTGTGGTGATTCAATTGAATATGCAGTGATGTAAATAGGTTTTCAATGTAATGGGTCCCGGGACCCAGGGGGTGGTCATTTTATGAGTCCTACTGTACTTCAGCGACGTCGTAGAGTACAGTACTGAGAGTACATTATTGCGTCCCAGCACCCCCGGAGGGTGACATGATTGCGTCCTTTCTCAATTTAGTGAGTCTAAAGCCCTAACCACACCAAAGGGTCAAGGCGGTTTAAGCGTTGTCCCTGCAGTGTGATATGTCTTGTTGCAAGTTGACCCTAGTGATTCAACGCATGGAATTCAATGGCCCAAACCACACCACAATGGTATATTTCCCCCCTTGTTTCCTGATATCCTTGCTGTACCTTACTTACACTAGTACTTTTCATACTCTACTGTGTTGCCTGAGCCTCAATAAAGGTCTTGTCTGTCTGTACTAGCCACGCAAAATGACCCTGAACGCCGGAGACCCAGGTTACGGCAGTGGGGCTGCGAGCGGAGGATCGGGCCTGTCGGGCGGCGTGGGCGGCGTGGAGACGGCCCCATTGCTGATTCCCGAGCAGCCCGATTCGGAGTTGGAACAGGTTCGATGGAGGCCCTTGTCCAAGGAAGAGCTGGAGCTCGCCGCCGGGGGGCCAGGATGGAGGAAGATTCGCTCACGCCTGGTGTTACTCTTCTGGTTCTTGTGGCTGGCCATGCTGGGCACCTCCATAGCCATCATTATGAAAAGCCCCAGGCCGATTGCTATGCCTCTGCAGTGGTGGCAGAAGTCCCTTTTCTACCAACTGCAACCTGCCCTGTTTCTGGACACCCAAACGGACGGACCAGGCGGGATCAGTGGTAAATAGCTTTGATGTGTGCCAGGCTCAGTTGAGTTATTACACACCGTAAAGTACATTTCTGTGAAGAGTGCCACACCAAATCTACAAGTCTCTTTCTCTTTTTTTATAATTTTTATCCCACGATTTTGCAACCCTGTTTTTTCACCCAGTGCCAATTATCTAATGTAATCCTGGGCGCTACACTTCCTCTGCCAACCTGGGGGGGCAGCGGACTGACCTCATGCCTCCTTCTATGCATGAGGAGTCCAAGCTGCTTCTTTTCACCTGACAGAGGGGAATTTCCCTGGCCGGACGTAGCGTGTGGAAGGAACACGTTATTCCGACCAGTTCCTTTCCCCTCCATCAGGCTGGCCAGGGGGAGGTAGTTTTAGAGACCAGGATTACTGCATGTTTTTGTGAGGGTACCTACCCTAGGTGACACGGGGAGAACATGCATCTCTCTAGCTCTATAGTAAACAAAAATGTGTGGGTTACAAATGTCATCCAATCAGGAGAGAACAGATCATTTATCAACCTATGTTCCAGTGTTGTATAGCTATGATTGCTATTGGAATATAGAGCTATTCAACACTTACGTTAACAATATCACTTTGCACCTTCAATGAATGCAATTTGTGTTTGGTGTGATTTCCAGTGGTGTGTGATCATCTAGGCTATCTGAAGTCCCTGGGAACAGGGGCCCTGATCCTGGAGGGTCTATTTCATAAGGAAGTGTCCCCTCCAGAACTCACAGTGATCGATGAAAGCGTGGGGACATTGCCTGAGATCCAGCATCTGGTCACGGAGAGCAACAAACTAGGTGCGTAGAAGCCGCCTCCCTCACCTTCTGACATGCATGCTGTTGCCTGGCTGACCTTTTTACTGCAGGGGCTTTCAACAGGTGGTTTGTGGACCACTGCTGGTCCTTGAAGGTATTGCATGGTAGTCCCTGACCATGCATTTAGTAATCTCAGAGACAGACTGTTGAATCAAATTCAAAGGAAAAGAGTGCTGTTTTTCCTTTATATTTTGCCGACGTAATGCATGCACGGAGCGGTGCACTAAAGGCTCATTCATAGTCTGGATTTTCGGTGGTGAGGTGACCACCGCTCCGGTGGTGAGGTGACCACCGGAGCTGAAATAACGTTGAGCGGTGGTGAGTAAAAACAGGAGAGAAGGGCTGGTGCCGGTGGCGGTGGTTTGCTCTTCACCGCGGCCCGTGACGTCATGTTGTAGTTCGGTGGTCACCTCACCACCGAAAATCCAGACTATGAATAACGCTTAAATGACCTGGTGACTTATGATGTTGCCTCAATGTTGTCAGTTACTGGTAATATGTCGGGGGCAAGAAATTCCCCAGAAAAGGAAGTCTCAAGAAGCGGAAGTATACTGTACCAGATTTGCTGATTCATTGAGTCATCATTATTAGGAAAAGTGCCCATATAATGTGTCTGTCTGCTCATGCATACCGGGAAGATACAAATCTGTAGGCTTCGTCTGTAAAGTTAGCATCAGTGCTTATCAACATTCTGTTGCTCTGGACCACTTTGACCATTTCAGTTAAATAATGCCTGGGCTTGACATAATTTGTTGCACAAAGTATCATGAAACAAATTAAACCAAGCCCTCAACAGTCATTTCAAGCTTTTTCTCCCACACCACGACTTATGAAATATTATTTAAACATATTTTAATGTATATCGGGTATTTTATTTAAATAAAACATTTTCCCATGGACCACCTGGGGAACTCTAGGATGTACAGACACAGGGAGCATATAGCAATCTTAGCCCATATCCACCTCCCAACACAACAGAAGTGGTCCCCAGGTTGATTCTTAGTGAGGGTGGTGGTCCCCAGGTTGATTCTCGGTGAGGGTGGTGGTCCCCAGGTTGATTCTTAGTGAGGGTGGTGGTCCCAAGGTTGATTCTTGGTGAGGGTGGTGGTCCCCAGATTGATTGTTAGTGAGGGTGGTGGTCCCCAGGTTGATTCTTAGTGAGGGTGGTGGTCCCCAGGTTGATTCTTGGTGAGGGTGGTGGTCCCCAGGTTGATTCTTAGTGAGGGTGGTGGTCCCCAGGTTGATTCTTGGTGAGGGTGGTGGTCCCCAGGTTGATTCTTAGTGAGGGTGGTGGTCCCCAGGTTGATTCTTAGTGAGGGTGGTGGTCCCCAGGTTGATTCTCGGTGAGGGTGGTGGTCCCCAGGTTGATTCTTGGTGAGGGTGGTGGTCCCCAGGTTGATTCTTGGTGAGGGTGGTGCAGGTTGATTCTCGGTGAGGGTGGTGGTCCCCAGGTTGATTCTTAATGAGGGTGGTGGTCCCCAGGTTGATTCTTAGTGAGGGTGGTGGTCCCCAGGTTGATTCTTAGTGAGGGTGGTGGACCCCAGGTTGATTCTTAGTGAGGGTGGTGGTCCCCAGGTTGATTCTCGGTGAGGGTGGTGGTCCCCAGGTTGATTGTTAGTGAGGGTGGTGGTCCCCAGGTTGATTCTTAGTGAGGGTGGTGGTCCCCAGGTTGATTCTTGGTGAGGGTGGTGGTCCCCAGGTTGATTCTTAGTGAGGGTGGTGGTCCCAAGGTTGATTCTTGGTGAGGGTGGTGGTCCCCAGATTGATTCTTAGTGAGGGTGGTGGTCCCCAGGTTGATTCTTAGTGAGGGTGGTGGTCCCCAGGTTGATTCTTGGTGAGGGTGGTGGTCCCCAGGTTGATTCTTAGTGAGGGTGGTGGTCCCCAGGTTGATTCTCGGTGAGGGTGGTGGTCCCCACTTTGATTCTTGGTGAGGGTGGTGGTCCCCAGGTTGATTCTTGGTGAGGGTGGTGCAGGTTGATTCTCGGTGAGGGTGGTGGTCCCCAGGTTGATTCTTAATGAGGGTGGTGGACCCCAGGTTGATTCTTAGTGAGGGTGGTGGTCCCCAGGTTGATTCTTAGTGAGGGTGGTGGTCCCCAGGTTGATTCTTAGTGAGGGTGGTGGTCCCCAGGTTGATTCTTGGTGAGGGTGGTGGTCCCCAGGTTGATTCTTAGTGAGGGTGGTGGACCCCAGGTTGATTCTTAGTGAGGGTGGTGGTCCCCAGGTTGATTCTTAGTGAGGGTGGTGGACCCCAGGTTGATTCTTAGTGAGGGTGGTGGTCCCCAGGTTGATTCTTGGTGAGGGTGGTGGTCCCCAGGTTGATTCTTGGTGAGGGTGGTGGTCCCCAGGTTGATTCTTAGTGAGGGTGGTGGACCCCAGGTTGATTCTTAGTGAGGGTGGTGGTCCCCAGGTTGATTCTTAGTGAGGGTGGTGTATCCCAGGTTGATTCTTGGTGAGTGTGGTGGTCCCCAGGTTGATTCTTAGTGAGGGTGGTGGACCCCAGGTTGATTCTTAGTGAGGGTGGTGGACCCTGGTTCACAATCGGTTGAAAACCCCTGTTTTAACCGGCCATTTTACTGATCCACAGGACTCAAAATAGTGTTAGACTTCTGTCAGCTAGATCTATTTGGACTCGGAGCTCAGGATGCTGCAGGAAATCACACCGATGTACCTTCTGACCACTCGGACACAGTACAGGTACAGTAGTCGGATGATTTACTTACTAGTAGGGCTGTCACCATTACACATTTAAGTTGACGAGTAATTGTCACACAAATAATTGCGATTAACGATTTCATTGTATTTTTGTCATTGGAAATGGGAACATTTAATATGAATAGAAATTACATTTCTGTTTACCTTTTAGGCTTCGTAATTGAAAAAGCGCACAGAGCAGATATGACAAACAATATGATATACCAAGAAATTACTGCCATTTTTATACATTTTCTACTTTAAAAACGGTAAAAAAGAATTAGCAGAATTGTATGTATGAATTTTTCAAGATGGAAATTATTGTGACAAAATAATTGTGATTATCTCAAATGATTGCAATTAGACGATTATGTAATGATTGTGACAGCCCTGCTCATACTGGTGAAATGAACGATTACTAGATTTGCTGGTGAGATTAACGACTGGACCCTGTCGTTTGTTATGGAAGCATAAAGCTGCCAAAATTAAATGTTTGCAGCTTTATGCTTCCATAGTGCTCATCCTATGAACGAATGAAAAAGCAAAAGCAAATCGCATTGCATTTTCATTTTCAAGTCGTATACAATTTGAAAATGCAAATGCAATGTAAATTGCTTTTGCTTTTTCATTGTCATAGAATGAGCACACCTGGAGATGAAATATAAATGCTATTACATTATATTTTCACTTAAATGCGTTCAATATCTGAAGGTTAAAAAGCATTTATCTTATTTCATTTGAATTTTCTAAATTGCATTTTCATTGTAATATTGCCCACTAATTTGCGGGGCATTTTTTGAAAATTGCAAATCAAATGATCTTTTATTTATAATTTGAATTGTGTCATAGAATGAGCACATCTGTAGATTAAATGTAAATGCTATTGCCTTTTAGATTTATTTTTGTCTCATGAAATGCGTTGATGACCTGAAAATGAAAAAGCATTTCTCTTATTTCAATTGACTTGCCATTTCATTTGAATTTTGGCAGCTTTATGCTTCCATAGTTTGTTGACCAGGCTTCACACCAGTGTTGATTTTGTCGACTAAAACTATGACGAAAGATTATAGACTACCATTTCTCACTGACGAAAACTACATGGAAACTAAATGAAAACTAAGCTATGATGACTTAAGACTAAATATATTGACAATTTTGTCAACAAATACAAACTAGACTAAAATGTCAGGAAGGGACTAGTGGACAAGAGATCCAGTACAAGTCATTTTACTACTTTACTTTGTCACATGCTGAAAATAGCCAATCTACAAGCGGTGAGCTTGTAGATCGGCTATTTTCAGCAACACGTCATTACGATAAGGCCCGCCAAAATACATTTTAGTCGACTAAATCAACTGTAGATTTAGTCGACTAAAATCTCATGACATTTAGTTTTAGTCGACTAAAATTTCACTAAAACTAAGTTTCACTCCAAAGACTGACTAAAACTAAAATCAAAATTTGCTGCCAAAAACAACGCTGGTTCACACCATTTACCCTGATCTTGCACTAAGTCACGCTGGATAAGAACATCTGCCAAATGACTAATGGTGTGTGTGTTTGATACATTTTACAGTATGCACTTCGGTTCTGGCTGGAGCAGGGCATCGCAGGGTTTTCAGTCTGTGACACGGACGCAGCGTATTCAGAACAGGTGAGAAGTCCTTGGTGGCTGCAAGTGGTTTGCATCTTGAGTTGTGTAACTTCCATTGACACCGAACTGGATGATGGTGATACTGTACATGGAAGGAATGAAAGAGCATTCTCCCAAATAATTAATTCTCGGTTAAAAAATGTCTGTCTTTCAGGTTCTAATGGACTGGAGACTTGTGATCAATGAGTTCAGCACCCAAGATGACGAAAGGTAATGCATGGACCTAGGGGTAGGGGAATTGACTAAAAAATATATTGAAACCGATCGGTTTTCTTTTCCTTATATCAACAAGAAAACATTTGAATAGATGTTTGAATAGATGAAAATTGTGAAAATAGCGATCTATTGCAATGTGTAATGTTGTGGGGTTTCACCATTTTCCACAATTGTTCATTAATCATAATCAAGGTCAATCAAGGTTTGAACGATTGATTTTCAAACCTTGATTGAAATTGAAATATTGCCCAGCCCTACAGTATATAGACCCATACAGGCACGCCTGATGTAATGAAATGAAATGATTACTATATTTACCCAGGGTATCTGGGCTAAGCTCAAGAACTTGTTTCCAGCCAGGCCCTGCTCATAGAACACATTTCATCGTAGTGGTTCAATGCCTTGTTCAAGGGCACTTCAGCGGTGGTAATTTTAACGTGTCGGACAGCTGATTCGAACTGGCGACCTTCCGGTATCAAGACCGCTCCGCTATCCGTTCGGCCACCGCTGCCACTGATGTACAGTATTGGGTGGCGGTGGCTCAGGGGTAGAGTGGCTGGATGGTAACCGCAAGGTTGCCAGTTCGAACCCGGGCTCCCCCAGAGTTGGTGTCGAAGTAGCCTGGGGTCCACCTATGCTTTCTATGGCATAGGCGGCTACCGGCAGGATCCGCCGGGAGAATCCAAACGCAGCTGTGCAACATGAGACTAATTAATTAGAGTGACAGAGAGAGAGAGAGAGAGAGAGAGAGAGAGAGAGGAGTGTGTGTGTATGGGTGTGCGTGTGTCCGTCAATTTAACAAAGGTGCAGACGATCAGAAATCAGCAGAGAGTGATCGACGTTTGCGCTACTCTATGCCGAATTGAAGTGGACTTTTTTTTTCTCCCGGTTTCCGAGGCTAGTGTCGAAGTGTCCTTGAGCGAGACACTGAACCCCTAATTGCTCCTGATGTGCCGGTTGGTGTCTTGCATGGTTTCCGCCGCCATCGGTGTATGAATGTAATGCACAATTATGTAAAGCGCCTTGGATAAAGGCGCTTATATAAATGCACCATGTCTTTCTCTTCCAATGTCTCCTCAGAATAGTGGTGGTTAAGCAGACGGGGGATGTTCTGCCTGCTCTCAACACCTCCAGCTCCATCAACACCACCCTGGTGGAGGTGGTGATGAGAGCCATCCTGCCACCCAAGCCCCACGTCCTGTCTGCCCAGGAGGTTGCTGCTGCTATCGAGACTCACCTGCAGACCTCTAGAGGAGATATATGGCCCAGTTGGACAGTAAGCTGCCGTCCCTCCATGGGGACTGTCTCCTGTGTACTCTTGGTCCATAGTAGGGATAATAATCACTTACTTTTATCCAGGGCTAGAACTGTAGATTAGTTTCTGTACCATTTTGATTAATTGAATAATCGAGAAGCAGGTTTTTTAATATATACATGTATGTATATATATATATATATATATATATATATATATATATATATATATAAATAAAAAAATCGAGAAGCATGGTTTTTAATATATACGTATATATTTATGTATATGTGTACATACAAACTTGCACTACTGCCTTGAAAATGTAATGTTAACTCAGACGTACCCTGAAGGAATGGAAATGGACTAAGAAATGGGAATTCATGTGTTACACAAAAAAGAAGGTTGTGCAATTACATTTAATGAATGATGATTTTTTTAAATCAAAAAGCAATAAACGCAGATCTACAAGCTGAACAGATTGTAGATGCAGCTATTTTCACTCTTTTTGCACACCACCATTGTACAGTGAAGTACCATACAGGGCTATGTGTGGTTAAAAAAAAACTGTTAAAATGTCTTCGATTTTGGATTAACCCACATAAGCGGCTATCATTGGTTCTAAGGGTTTTGTTATATTTGTTGTTTATTGCCAAGCCTTATAGAGCGTCGCAGTCCCGCCCCCTTTCATGACGACGCCAGGCCCAGGAAATAATTCTCAATGCATTTTCCCCATAGACATTTCAAAAAGTATTTATTTAAAGACCTTTTAAGCGTCGTACAAAGCCAACTGGAGTCGTGACAAATCATGACAATAAACACTATGTTGGACCAAACAAATCATTACAAAGAAGAAAAACAAGAAAAAAAAGCTGTTTTCTTCTTCTTTCTAATTATTTGTTCGGCCCGAAAAATTGTGTTTGTTGTCATGATTTCTCACAACTCGGGTTGGCTTTCAGTACGACGCTTAAAAGGTCTTTAAATAAATACTTTTTGAAATGTCTGAGGAAAATGAACGGGGAATCATTTCCTGGGCCCTGGTAGGGGGCGGGACTGCGACGCTCTATTGTACAGTATGTGTTGTGTTCCTGGCAGGTTGGTGGTAAAGCTTCCCATGACCTGCAGAAACTACTGCTAGTGTTGTTAATGACTCTACCAGGATCACCTGTAGTCCAGTATGGAGAAGAGCTCACTCCCACACAGGTACTGTGTTACATGGTTGGTTCAGTCCAGTATGGAGAAGAGCTCACTCCCACACAGGTACTGTGTTACATGGCTGGTTCAGTCCAGTATGGAGAAGAGCTCACTCCCACACAGGTACTGTGTTACATGGTTGGTTCAGTCCAGTATGGAGAAGAGCTCACTCCCACACAGGTACTGTGTTACATGGTTGGTTCAGTCCAGTATGGAGAAGAGCTCACCCCCACACAGGTACAGTACTGTGTTACATGGTTGGTTCAGTCCAGTATTGAGAAGAGCTCACTCCCACACAGGTACAGTACTGTGTTACATGGTTGGTTCAGTCCAGTATGGAGAAGAGCTCACTCCCACACAGGTACAGTACTGTGTTACATGGTTGGTTCAGTCCAGTATGGAGAAGAGCTCACTCCCACACAGGTACAGTACTGTGTTACATGGTTGGCTCAGGGCCCACTTGAAAGCTGTCACATTTTCAGGCTTGGAGCCAGTAAGCGAATGCAGGAATTACAAGTTGGCCAGGCGAAAAGCTGACACAGAAAGCAACAAGAACACATTCGAAACGTTAATAAAGACAATAAAAGAAGGTGTCTTTGCACAGACATTATAACCTACAGACATTATGCAGCATAAGGCGAACATGACGCCAGCACAAATTAGTGACTCATTGACAGCATTAACGGGTAAATCAAATAGTGTTCACGCATGTGAGAACATGAGACGGCAGGGCTTTCGCTACAGAATCGTAGTTCAGACCTTCAGTTAAACCTCTCTCAAACGCTAGGAGACACTGACCATTTAGGCGAGAGGTTGTTCATTGTACTTCTGCGTGCACTTTGTACTCTTTGTACACTAGTAAACCGGCGTTCAACAGTACAGTATGTGGTCATTGGCAGTGTAATTAGTGCCCCGCACACTGGCGAAAACGTCAGGGTCCAATGGATTCAAGAGGTTTTGTCAAAAGTGCTTTTTAATACTTTTCATTGTATTTGTTCAATATTTTTGAGTGGTGCAACCACTCCAAGGAACAGCAATGTCTGTGTTAACCTATATGTGACTGAGTACCAGTAAGGGCAAAAGTGGCGCTTTTGTGCCAGAAACAGAGAGAGAGATAGTGCTGCTAATGAGAGAGAGAGAGAGAGAGAGAGAGAGAGTTGCACCACTCAGTTCACACGGGTGTGATTTCTTAACAACACACAGACATAAAGGGTGTTCAATAGCATTGATTTATAAAAAATAAATGAACCTCAAAAGGAGTTGGGTTGTTTCGCCACCGACAGCGATGATGTTATACTTTAAAGTTCGTATTGATCTGTATCCCAATGAAAACCTTTTTTTCCAAGGTTTTAAAAGAAAATAATACTGACTTTTATTTGGGGGGCCCACTTGCAATATGCTCCCAGCCCAGTTGAGAAGCGTTGCTGTGTTTTATTGATATAACCACATGAATGAACCCTGGCGTCCCAATTCGGGGAATGTCATATAGTAGTCGAACATTGCGTGGAAATGGCAGATCTAAAAGCTCACGACGTGATATTGTTATGAGTTTTTGAGTGGTGCAACCACTCCAAGGAACAGCAATGTCCGTGTTAACCTATGTGACTATGTTTGTGTTTGTGGGGCTAAATATGTATTTTGTTACAATATTTTATAGTGATTTATTTTTGTATTATTTACTAAATGGTAAATGGTGCATTTACATAGCGCCTTTATCCAAGGCCAATTGTGCATTATATTCATACACCGATTGCGGCGGAAGCCATGCAAGGTACCAACCAGCACAATTTGGGGTTCAGTGTCTTGCCCAAGGACACTTCGACATGTAGACAGGAGGAGCCGGGATTCGAACCGCCGACCCATGGATCATTGGACGACCTGCTCTACCTCCTGAGCCACAGTCGCCCTATACTAGTCTTACTAGACCCCAAGAAATTACATAAAGCCACAAAAGATCACAGGATCTACTGAATGTGTCAAACTGACATATTGAGCCTATGACACACAGTGTGGCTTCCCCCCAGTAGGCCTCCTTCACATTCAGTAGATCCTGTGATCTTGTGTGGCCAGATGTAATTTCTTGGGAACTAGTAGGACTATAGTAAATAATAAAAGAAATCGCTATAAAATGTTGTACCAAAATACATATTTAGCCCCTTGCTCGAATCCCCCCCCCCCCCCCTGTCAAAAACAGCTAAAATCCCTAAAACGAAAAATCAGCAAATGAAAAGAATGTAACACTCATCTTTTACTTTCTCTAATAACAACCTAAAACATGAACCTTGGTTGAAAAAAATCTAACAACCTAAAACATGAACCTTGGTTGAAAAAAATCTAAAGTTGTCCTTTAAGTGGTTAACCCATTCTGGGCGGGAACCCCTTTTGGTGCTTTAACTAAGCATTATGTTATACTTTAGCTATTGAAAAATAGCAGATCTACAAGCTCATCGCGCGCCACCGAGTGGCGCGCTACGAGGGGGAGGCCTAAAACTATATAGTTAATTTGTTTTTTCTATAAACGTTTGAATTGACTAAATGAATCTTTTTCTGCCACACAGAATGTAACTGTGAAAATGGACTGGTCACAGTGGCAGGTTAATGGAACGTCCAAAGTAATAAAGGTAAGTAATGAAGTTATGAGCCGTCGGTCTAGTTGATTGTACTCTAGTCGGGCTCGCAGGCAGTAGTATTTATAGTCTGTCTAGAACGTGACTGAGTCAGAATTGTCACATCTTTGTCTAAGCTGGTTTTGCGTGGCTCAGGGGTAGAGTGGCAGGATGGGAACCGCAAGGTTGCCAGTTCGAACCCGGGCTCCCCCAGAGTCGAAGTGTCCTTGAGCAAGACACTGAATCCCGAATTGCTCCCGATGTGCTGGTTGGTGCCTTGCATGGTTTCTGCTGCCATCGGTGTATGAATGTGTGTGAATGGGTGAATGTAATGCACAATCTATGTATATAAATGCATCATTTTTTTTAATGTTATAATGGACTGACTAAATGTTTCCTGTTTTGTACCAAAACAATAAATAAATAACTTGTTTTTTTAGTACAGATACTGGTAATTTGACAAAGCAAGCAAATTGTGAGAACAAAGTCAATTCAGTTGTGTTGGGTTCGTCTGAGTAAGGCCTGACACACCTTCGCAAAAGATTGATGTATGCTTGTTGTATACAAAGGGTGTGACACATCTTGCCCCAATGCATTTCCAATGGGAGTCACATGGTTTGACACAACATTTGTGTTGTATGAGGGGGATGGGGGCAGTCGAAACACAGCCGAAAGCCATACAACAGCTTGTAGTCCAAAATGTGGACTACAAACCATGTGACTTCCTTTGGAAATGCATTGGGGCGGCCATGACACTCGCAACATTCATACAACAAGCATGCATCAATGTTGTATGCTAGATCGAAAGGTGTGAGTGAGGCCTTAGACCACACTAGGATAATTTATATCCTGGAGTTCTTGGGTTAGCCAGCTAGCCCACGGCTGGGCCGCCACAACTAAATAGAGACCAGCTGTTAAGTGCAGTGTTGTTTTTTGGCGGCAAATTTCTATTTTAGTTTTAGTCAGTGAAACGTTTTCATTTAGTTTTAGTCACCCAGAATGTTTTAATGTTTGGTCTAGTTTTAGTCGACAAAATATCATAAGATTTTAGTCGACTAAATCTACAGGTGATTTAGTCGACTCAAATTTATTTTGGCGGGCCTTGGTGCCGTCGTAATGGCTGATTTTACACTTGCTGAAAATAGCCGATCTACAAGCTTGTAGATCTGCTATTTTCAGCATGCAAACAAGTGTAAAATGGCTTGTACTGGATCTCTTGTCCACTAGTCCCTTCCTAACATTTTAGTCTAGTTTTTATTTGTTGACATATATTTAGTCATAGTTTTAGTCACCATCGCTTAAGTTTTAGTCGACGAAAAACTGATTAAGTGCGGCTGTATTTACATTCTGCCCAATCCCGTCCTCCAGGACCAGGAGAGGGCCAGGTATTCTGCGCTAGCTCTCTTCCACTCCCTCAGTCGCTCCAGAGCCAGAGAGGAAGCCCTTCTCTCGGGAAGCTTCACGTTCCTCCCGTTCAACACCACCGGCCTCCTCTCCGCGGCGTCCTCCTCCTCCAACTCCACCCTTTCTCCTGCACGCGTCGTCTCGTCTCCCCCCATTCTGGCCTTCCTGCGCTCCTGGGGTTGCGTCCATTTCCTGGTTCTGCTCAACCTGGGCTCCACGCCCCACGCCCTGGACCCGGCCTGGGCGCCCAGTCTTCCGGAAGGCGGGGTGTTTGTGGCCTGTACGGGGATGGACCGTCTGGGATCCACCTCGTTGGAAACGCTGACGGTGCGACCCCGCGAGGCAATAGTCATTAAACTATTTGAGACAGGCAGTTACTCCTAAAGCTGTTATTGCCCTGTGCTGAGATAACGGGTTCTCCTACAGGATGAAACATTTACGCATTTTAATAATGGATCACATTCTAAATGTTCAATGGACTAGGACAAAAAAATAATAAAATCACTATTGTGTTGAGTTGGGTTGGTACAGTCATTTGTCAAATATTTTCTTTGAACCACATGAACACTATTCTGGGCGAACATTCAACCTTTGGTGTAGAGGGGGGAAAAAGGAGGGGGCATAGTATAGACCCCCGGGGTCGATACGTAAAAATTCTATACTGTACGTAAGTGGTTGAAGCTGTTGAGAAGCAAGTAAACAACTATTCTTTTTACACATCTGTTCATGTCTAGATTCTGCTGACTCTTAAGCAGCAGGGGGTGCTGTTGTTCAGAATCGTGCATTTGTGCCTTGGCTTACAACAACCCTTTTCATATCAAGCTCCATTATTTATTGGGCATTTGAGCCATATTTTGTTATTGGATAAGAATTTGTCCACACTTGCATGGTGTATTGATGTTGGTACCATTAGGAGATACAGTACAACAGGCAAACGTTCAAGAGAACAATTATTTTACATTCTCTAATTGTGACTTCTTGTAAAAGCCGATAATGTAACTCTTGAGAGCGTAACCTTTTACATTCGAGAGTTAAAGATCTTATAAGGGTCCATTTGGTTACTGGGGACCACCTGGAACCCCCTCAAGGACCACTGGTTGAAAACTACTGCCTTACATGATATATTGTTTTTCCTATTTGTATGTTTGTGTGTATATTATGTATACAGGTGCATCTAAAAGTCAAATATCATGGAAAGTTTTCTTTATTTCTGTAATTTGAAAAGTGAAACTTGCATATCGTTGCTGTCGGGAGGAAACCTCCTAACTCCATTTTTGACACTTATTTTATTTTTTGTGCATAAATCAGTGCTATTAAACGCCCTTTACGTCTGTGTGTTGATTTGAAAATATTTAACCAGTGGAAAGTAGTAAACGCTTTGGACAAAACCACCTAACTCCATTAGACCCTCAAACTGTCCGCTAAAGCAACTAACTCCACCACCTCTCTCCCCCTCTCATGCAAGTAATTGACAATATTTAATTAAGTCATAACACTAACTTTGTTGAGGCAGTATTGCTTTGTTTTCATAATATAGTTTTTCATAATTTCCTGAAAAAAATATACTTTTCATTCGGTGGTTTCTTCCCTACAGCAGAGATATATTCTTGTGCATAAAGTGAAGTCTTGAACTCGTTTGCATAGAGGGTATGTACAGTACATGCATGCATAAAGTGAATGGCAGATCGAGTGGCAAAGTGAATTTAATGTTGTTTATCCATTTTGGGTGGGAACCCTTTTTAGTGTTTTAAATTATGTTATACTTTAGCTATTGAAAAATAGCAGATCTACAAGCTCATAGCGCGGCACCGAGTGCCGCGCTATAAACTTGTAGGTCTGCTATTTTTGAAAAATCGTGAAAATGTGCCTCAAATTTATTACAGAGTGAACATGTTAACTCAAATCTTTGAATATATATTATTACAGAGTGAACATGTTAACTCAAATCTTTGAATATATATTATTACAGAGTGAACATGTTAACTCAAATCTTTGAATATATATTATTACAGAGTGAACATGTTAACTCAAATCTTTGAATATATATTATTACAGAGTGAACATGTTAACTCAAATCTTTGCTTCATGGGGAGGTCCCTGGAACAACATATTTTCAGATCGGGAGGGCGGAGGCATGTTATGTACATATATTCTTTGGGGTTCTTGACATGAAATATTGAGAACCACTGATACAGAAACATAAGGTTTTTCAGAAAACTGTCAGGATTTTGAAGACATTTTTTTAATTTCGACGTCAGGCCAAAATAAAATAGGCCTTTTCTGTGTGGATGTATGGGCTGTCAAGGCCAGAAAGTAGTTGTTTTGCCACTCAGTAGGCACTCCCACATAACTTCCGGGTATGATGATGTCACGTGCATGCCCTCTATTGTTGAGTGCCTCTCATCTTCCTCTTGACAATACAGGGCAGTTGGCTGGTACCATCATGGTCAGTACACCAGTTAGTAGTTTCCTCTTGACAATACAGGGCAGTTGGCTGGTACCGTCATGGTCAGTACACCAGTTAGTAGTTTCCTCTTGACAATACAGGGCAGTTGGCTGGTACCATCATGGTCAGTACACCAGTTAGTAGTTTCCTCTTGACAATACAGGGCAGTTGGCTGGTACCGTCATGGTCAGTAACACCAGTTAGTAGTTTCCTCTTAACAATACAGGGCAGTTGGCTGGTACCATCATGGTCAGTACACCAGTTAGTAGTTTCCTCTTGACAATACAGGGCAGTTGGCTGGTACCGTCATGGTCAGTAACACCAGTTAGTAGTTTCCTCTTGACAATACAGGGCAGTTGGCTGGTACCATCATGGTCAGTACATCAGTTAGTAGTTTCCTCTTGACAATACAGGGCAGTTGGCTGGTACCATCATGGTCAGTACATCAGTTAGTAGTTTCCTCTTGACAATACAGGGCAGTTGGCTGGTACCATCATGGTCAGTAACACCAGTTAGTAGTTTCCTCTTGACAATACAGGGCAGTTGGCTGGTACCATCATGGTCAGTAACACCAGTTAGTAGTTTCCTCTTGACAATACAGGGCAGTTGGCTGGTACCATCATGGTCAGTACACCAGTTAGTAGTTTCCTCTTGACAATACAGGGCAGTTGGCTGGTACCATCATGGTCAGTAACACCAGTTAGTAGTTTCCTCTTGACAATACAGGGCAGTTGGCTGGTACCACCATGGTCAGTAACACCAGTTAGTAGTTTCCTCTTGACAATACAGGGCAGTTGGCTGGTACCATCATGGTCAGTAACACCAGTTAGTAGTTTCCTCTTGACAATACAGGGCAGTTGGCTGGTACCACCATGGTCAGTACACCAGTTAGTAGTTTCCTCTTGACAATACAGGGCAGTTGGCTGGTACCATCATGGTCAGTAACACCAGTTAGTAGTGTCCTCTTGACAATACAGGGCAGTTGGCTGGTACCATCATGGTCAGTAACACCAGTTAGTAGTTTCCTCTTGACAATACAGGGCAGTTGGCTGGTACCACCATGGTCAGTAACACCAGTTAGTAGTTTCCTCTTGACAATACAGGGCAGTTGGCTGGTACCATCATGGTCAGTAACACCAGTTAGTAGTTTCCTCTTGACAATACAGGGCAGTTGGCTGGTACCACCATGGTCAGTACACCAGTTAGTAGTTTCCTCTTGACAATACAGGGCAGTTGGCTGGTACCATCATGGTCAGTAACACCAGTTAGTAGTTTCCTCTTGACAATACAGGGCAGTTGGCTGGTACCATCATGGTCAGTAACACCAGTTAGTAGTTTTTTTTTTCAGTGTGCAGGGCAGGTGCAAACTCCTGCTGGGAAAGGAAATCGGCATCTTCATAAAGCTATTAAACTTACAGAAACACGTTCTGTAAAATCTCCTGGTAGATAGATGGCTGTGTTGACTCTGGACTTCATAAAACACAGTGGACCACTACCAGCAGACAACATGGCACCCGAAATCACATCACTGACTGCGGAAACGTCACTATTAGTCGGTTGTTTAAAGTGGGAAATTTGGTATATAGTATTTTTTATTAATATTGTCTATATACATACATTCATGAATCCACTTGCTGACTGGCTGTTAGTATTGGGCTTTTTTTGTTCTTTTTCATTGACATCCTATGGCAGGCAAAATTGTCAAAAATGTCAAACTTTCCTCATGCTTTATATAGCATGTGACATGTCAAACTAGGGGATTTTCATGATTCTGAATCCATTCCAAGCATTAGTTTTGCACAAAAAAACACTCCTTGGGCTAAAAACAGCCATAGACGTCATGACAAATGTGATGAGGTCAGCACATTTTGGGAAAGAGGCTATATGGCGGTTTTTAGCCCAAGGAATGTATTTTGTGCAAAACCAATGCTTGGAATGGATTCAGAATCATGAAAACCCCCTAGTTTGACATGTTATATGCTACTTAAAGTAAAAGGAAAGTTTGACATTTTTGGGTGCCATAGGATGTTAATGATAGGGTCACAAGAATTGCCCAATATCAACAGCCGGTCAGCAAGTGGATTCATGAATATATGTATAGGTATATAGTCTTTTTTATTGGCCTAAAATATTGTCTATATATAGACAATATTTTAGGCCAATAAAAAATACTATATACCAAATTTCCCACCCGTCCACCTCGACTGCCGGACTATATGGACTTCAAGCTACTCTGACTCGGTGCCTCTCACTCTTCCTCCTATAGCCTCGGAAACCCAGACGTTTTTATTTTATTTTATTTTATTTATATAAGTGTTTTGCATTGAAAAGCCATGTTGGTGAATGATGGTATTTAATTCTGCTACATGGAGCACCACGCAAGTCAAATTTGAATGTCACACAGAGGCCTCATTTTACTGGACGACGATGGCAGAAAAACAAGGCGAGGCAAATGTATTTGTATAGCACATTTCAACAAGGCCACTCAAAGTGTTTTACATACAACATTAAGCAACAAATGAGACAGAGAAAAAAACAAAAAACTTAACACAAATTAAATCATTATTAACTCAGCACACAAAGTTTGCCTCCAAAAATGCTTCAATATTATCCGCAACACAGATTTATACAATATCCATAATCCCATGCTTCATCTCTGAAAAACATTGAAAGCGATTGTGACAAAAAAAAAGTTTATGTAATTTTTGTTAATTGTCTCCACCAGGCTGAAGGCATGGGCAGAGAGTATGTTTTGCACTCTGTCCGTGTGTGTGTGTGTGTGTGTGTGTGTGTGTGTGTGTGTGTGTGTGTGTGTGTGTATGTGTATGTGTGTGTGTGTGTGTGTGTGTGTGTGTGTGTGTGTGTGTGTGTGTGTGTGTGTGTGTGTGTGTGTGTGTCTGTTACCAGCTAATCTCCCGCACCGTTAACCCGGTCGATGCCAACTTTTGCACGCACACTCCCTGGATGCCAACGATGAACCTCTGCCCCAAATTTTCCAGAACGGCCTGTTATAGCGCCACCAGGAGGCCGACTTTAAAAAAACACATTCTTTGATATTACTCCTCCAGATTCTGTTCCAAAATCCCGCAAATCGTTTCAGACTATCTCTATAGTCATGTGTTCAAGACGGCTCTGTCCGATATTTCATTACATTGGCTTTCAAAGTTTGCAGGATTGGCCCGTTTTGAACAGAAAGCCTCAAATCATGAAAGCAGCGTGCAATTTACGTGAAATCTTTCACAGACTTTCCTACTAGACTGAGGAATATATCCCACCCTTTTCACATTGGCCTGTTATAGCGCCACCAACAGGTGGATTTTTGCAAAACACATTTTTGGAACAAAATGCCTCAAATCATCCAATTGCCATCCAAGGCGTAAGAAGAAATGACACCCTTTTCACATTGGCCTATTATAGCGCCACCAGGAGGCCACAACCTGACCTGCCCTGGTGGAGACCTGTGCTCTGAGGGGCACTTTATCTAGTTTTTTTTTTATTTTCTGAGCTCAATTGCACCCCAAAAAACAGAACTTTTAACATTCAGTAGATTTTCTGTGTTCTTGGGTTTTCTGGCTCAAACAAGTGCTCTGATTTTCCTACTGACTGTGATGTCACAGCCTGCAAATCCCATGACAATGGCATTTGCAGCTCAAAAAGGCTTCACAGACACAGACAAAATCCCAGACCACAGAAAATCCACTGAATGTTCAAAGTTCAGGTTATGAAGACCCCTGGCTGGGAGTGGGTGGAGTCGGATCATGTGGTTCTAATCATTTCACTTAGTGGTGGGTGGGGTCTGGTGTTAGCCTTATTAGGCACACCTGAGGTAGGCCTTATAGGCCCAGGTAGAATTATCACTCTGAAGGGCGACTGTGGCTCAAGAGGTAGAGCAGGTCGTCCAATGATCCATGGGTCGGCGGTTCGAATCCCGGCTCCTCCTGGCTACATGTCGAAGTGTCCTTGGGCAAGACACTGAACCCCAAATTGCTCCCGATGTGCTGGCTGGTACCTTGCATGGCTTCCGCCGCAATAGGTGTATGAATGTGTGTGTGAATGGGTGAATGTAATGCACAATCTATGTAAAGCGCCTTGGATAAAGGCGCTATATAAATGCACCATTTACCATTTACCATTTGAAGAGGTTGAGCTCCATGGCTGTCTTTGATGCTTTAAAGCGCAAATAACATGCATTTTAAAACTGCTTTTAATATTTAATATCATATTGTCTATGTCCCTCAAAGTTATTACTTGCGCAAGCAGAGCGTGCAAGTAATGTTATAAGTCAGGTGCTACGCTGCGCGTGTTCGGGGCCAGCACATGTTATGACGTCATATGCTGGCTCCAAGCTGACCGTGCAGGTATGTTTTCCGTCATGCTACGAAGCATATGTCCCATGACGTGATGAAGATATGTACCAATGTCCCTTAGAATGCACATGATATGATGTCATACGGACATACTGAAGCTGACCGTGCAGGTATGCTTTCCGTGAACCGTGATGAAGATTATGTACCAACGCCAGGGTATAATTGGTTGACGATGGTGACGTAATGATGATATGTTTCAGTGTCAAGTACATGCATCAAACCACCCAGGTTTGATGACCCACATTATACCACCAACCACTCAGAAACTACATATACATACATCTAGACATTATACACATATATGGATTATGAGCATTATGACGTGAAGAATATATGTACCAATGCCAGGGTATAATTGATGGTGACGTAACGATGACGTGTTCCAGTGTGATCTCGAAAAACGTATAATGAATTACCATCATTATTCTTCAACATATGTTAAAAGTATTTCATAGAGATATATATAGATATAGTTGCAAAGAGATCAGTTTGGACATACTGCACTCTACTGACGGTTTTAGAGGCAACAAGCTTTAGAGACGACAAGACAAGGCTTGGAGTCTTGGAGAGAAGAACTTGATGGTAAGAAGCCCGGATAGACGAGCTACGAGATAGAAGATTTTACCATAATTAAAAATATTACTTTTTTTCCTCCAGAAGCAAGGTACGTAGCAAATAGCTAAATCTAATAATTCAATATGTGAGGCTAATATTTGAAAGTTTATAGCGGTCTACAGCACTTGCACGCTCTGCTTGCGCACTAGTAGGCCATGTATGGCCTACTTGTGTGCAACAAGCAAGTAGGCACTCGACAGAGCGCAGTTCTAGTTTCATAGGCCCTTATTTATCAACGCAGTGTACACCCAAAACAGGTGTACACCCAATTTTGGGTGTACACTGCGTGTACACCGCGTTGATAAATAAGGGCCTAATGGTTTGAGCCTCAATCACCACTTTGATATAACCAGTCCTTGTCATTTATTTCTGTACTTTGAAAGCAGTTTTAGCTGCAGTACCACAATGTCCTGAGGTGGTGGGGGTGCTGATATGCAGATTATTTAATATTTGAGTCATTATAATACTGATGCTAGATAAAACCAGGCTTGTTTCCATTCCATGCCAGCTTGGGAAATCAACAATGGTGGACATTGTAAACAAAGTGGAAATGCAAATTTGGAACTGAAGACTGAAGAAGAGGAGGAATTATACAAAGTAGGGTGACATTGATATCACGATGAGGACAAAATCAGTTGAGCTGTTCCTGAGAGCAATTTCCATTAAAGCAAATATGATATGAATTTCCATGGCCAAAGACCATCAACAGAAACACTAATCTGTGCAGCTGTACAACAAGCAATACAGTGGAAGGAGAAGCAGGGAAGGGAATGGTTAGAGGAGGTAAAGTGGAGAGTACATCATGTGAAGGACGTCGTGCTATCGGGAAGACTGTGACCGTCTGAAGACGAGACTTCACTTCACCACAACACCCAACTCAGAGATCTGAGACGCTCTGCTGGCATCCAAAACGTGAGATCACTTCAACCTTGTGTTCGTTGTTCATTAGAATAGTTGTTGTTTTCAGAAGAACATTGAGAAAAGTTGTTTAAAATGTTTAGATGTGTCATTGTTATATTCAGTCAAGTGCACTCAAATCCATCCATTACTGTATGTCTTTCTCTTCTGAACCAGCTGCAGGACACACACAGAGCCTTAAGATGAACGACACCCTGGGAAATGGCACCGACTCCTACATCCCCTCCATCTACGATGCCATACGCGTGCCCTCAGTCATCACCAATCTGGCTATCGAGCTCATCCTGGTTCTCCCCAGCAACATCTACGTCCTGTGGCTGATACTGAGTGGAGCTGGTGGGACGATAGCCTCTGAGTTCTTCTATCTCAACCTGACTGCATCTGTGATCATCTCTACCCTGGCCTCTGTCTTTGACCTTGCAAATCACTTCACATACAACAATATTATTATTATAGTTGCACGCATCGTTGTTGTGTTTTTCTTGTTCTCTGTCCCATCGTTCCAGTGTTGTATCTGTGTGGAGCGTTACATAGCGGTGGTTCACCCTGTGGTGTTTCTCAGGTACAAAGCTCTCCGGTACAGGGTGGCCTGTTGCTGCGTTGTCTGGCTGATGGTGATTGCACTCAGCTTGTTTTATTGTATGTTACCGAGTGTGGTGTGTTACATCTTTCTGGGCTTTAGCATTGTGTGCATTGCTGTGCTGTCTTTCTGCTGCCTCTCTGAAACAGCCTGGACCAGGAGAAGGACAGAGGGACAGTGGCAATGACATGAAGAGAAGGGCTTTTAGGATTATTCTCATCAGCTTGGTAGTAATGGTAGTGACTATAATGAGCTATATTCCCTCTATTCTGTCTGTACTGAGCCTGACTGAACTGTCCAGCCCAATTGCTATGTTAATCACATATACATTAGCCAGGGTGTCAGGGTTTGTTTTTTTTGGGTCGCTAATTCTATGCTATTGTTTCTAAACCCTATAGCAGTTTGTGATTTGGAAATAATTTAAGTGTGTAATTTATTTATTATTATTCAGCTATTTGTTGTGTTGTTGTAATAAATATAGCCTATTGAATTACTCGTGGAGAAAACTATCATGCATTGTTTTGTTTTCATTCATGAAAAAGTGTGTTTCTCAAGCTGCTATTTTCACAAGTTCAAGATTTCTTATCGGTGACGATAAAAAAAAGAAAAAAGAAAGGAAATATGGGCGAGCTGTGTTGAAAGCTCCCGACAGGCATGCACACACACACACACACACACACACACACACACACACACACACACACACACACACACACACACACACACACACACACACACTCACTGACCAAATGACCAGTGTCCCTATTTTATAGGCGGTATAATCTCACGGCGGTGTAAACTTGTATATCGGCTATTTCGTCATGCTGACGTTTAACCCATTTTAGACGGGAACCCCTTTTGGTGTTATGTTATACTTTAGCTTTTGAAAAATAGCAGATCTACTACTCTGAAAAGCCTTCCATTTCCCCCCCAAAACCGGGAGGTATAATTAGGACAGAACATTGCCATTCTGATCAAAACCATGGAGAGTGACGTAGATTTAGACTCTGAATCTAAATTCTAAATTGACAGTTTTGTAAAAAAAAAGAAAAAGAAAAAAAGAAAAAAAAAGTTTTATAGTTTAATAGTGGTTGTGGTGTCAACAATAACAATATGAAGTTTTGCTTCAGTCCAATGATGTTAATGTCATGGGAACACAGTTTTGCACAGTGATGAGTGTCTTCAGTTGTCTGAAGAAAAGTGAAGAAAACACACACTCTGGGATCTTGAATGAAATGCAGAATCCACGTTACTGACCCATAGATAATCTACAAGTTGTATTGTCAAGAGGAAGTTGAGAGACACCAGACCCAATTAAGAGATGAGCTGAAGGTATACTATCAATGCAAACATGGGTTTGCCGGATCTACCATATGGGCACTTTGGGCACGTGCCCAGGGGCCCTTGGGCACCAATTTCCCTGCTAATACGAATGAAATAAATGGTGTCTAAAAAAATAGTGTTTTATTGTTGCAAAGTGCAATTGTGTGTAAAGCAGCAACAATGCGCTAGATTGGCTGTCACTTTGGGCGGGGTAGGCGACCGGAAATAGGCCAATATAACGGCATAAAACTGCCCCAAAACGGCCAAAAACAGCAAAAAAATGTGCGCGTGCGATACGCGAGCACACAAAGATTTACGTGTGCCTGTGAAGGGGGCCCTTCGAGCTTCAGTGCCTCAGGGGCCCTCAGAGGTGCCGAAACCCTCATTCACGCCTTCATCTCATCCCGACTGGACTACTGCAACAGCATCCTCTATGGCACCACTGCAAAAACCAACAAACTACAAACTACAATACGTCCAAAACTCAGCTGCCCGCCTGCTCGACATTTCTGTATCCTTTTCTTGAGTGGTCTTATGTAATCGTGTTGTGTTGTATACAAGTAGGAATGAAGTCTACCAGCACATGGAGCGAATTATGAACTTTTTTTCACAACTGTGGTGTCACTGCAATTATAAATCACTTGAATGGTGATGAATCAGCTAGACTGCATTGCACACTTCCTTTTTTGTGTTATGATGTGTCATGTGTTATGACGCGCATGCACATTATATTGACATGATATGCCAAAGTGCTCTTGCTTGTTGAAATATGTTCTGTTTAAACTAAAGCATGCATGCTTAACGTTAAGATTCCACAGCTCGCCATTTTTCTTCTATGAGAATAGAATTGCCCTCCTATAGATTGATAGTCAACCTCACACCTGTCATGATGATACTGGCCATGGTATGGACTATGGAGACACAAGGACCAGTAGGCCTACCATGTTAAGGCTCATACATATAGTCTGGGTTTTCGGTGGTTAGGTGACCACCGAACTACAACATGACGTCACGAGCCGCGGTGAAGAGCAAACCACCGCCACCGCTCCAGCCCTTTTCTCTGTTTTTACTCACCACCGCTCAACGTTATTTCAGCTCCGGTGGTCAGCTCACCACCGGAGCGGTGGTCACCTCACCACCGAAAATCCAGACTATGAATAGGCCTTTACGTAGACAGGACTAGAATTGCATTTTATGTAGTCATAGCACTTTATAGTATATATGTATAGTATAGTATAGTATGTATAGTTTATATGTATAGTTTAATTATATAGATATTCCACTGTTACGTAAATTGTAAAATTGTACCATGGCATACCTACTGTATCTGCCACAGTGCTGTGAGAGGAGCCTGGTGTGGCAGGGCCTAATTAATAGCCCCGTCACAAGGCCGTCATGGTAACACATTCATTAACATGGTATTATGGTAAATTAAACTTCTCCCCCTGCAGTAAGAGCACCTCAACCCCTTAAAAAACATTACTTTACAAAACAACTTATCTGTACGGCCCCTTGGGGGAGCTGTACCGCCCCGTTGAGAAACACTAGAGGCCTATTAACACTATAGTTTTAGTTATACATTATATATGCAAGCCAGTTGAATCTTAGTTGTCTCTCTATAAGTATGTCTGTTCTGTTTCATACGGTGCTGCTATCATCAGTGGCGTATCCAGGAATTACGTTTTGGGCAGGCAAGATGTGTTAATTGTCGTCTCCCCGCGCACAATCGTAGCACTAAAGGTTTTCAAAGAGATATACCTGCTAGACGAGTAGGATACAAAGGCTGAAACTTGAAAGGCATGCATTTACATTCCAATGGGTGATTGAGGGTCGCGCTCTACCGCAACGGCCAATCAGCTGTCCATTAATAGTTCTCAGGTCTTGTTTTTGTCCTCTTTTTTGAGTGGTGCAAACCACTCCAACAACCAGCTTTGTTTGTATCCGTGTTTGTGTGTACCTGTACGTGGGCCCAAAAGAATGAGCATGGTTACTATGGTCACTGACATTACGTCAGACCACAGCTGATCAGGCTATATAAGACCTTGCACCACTCAGTTCACACGGGTGTGATTTTTTCTCATTGTATGGATTTTGGCCAGGCCAGAAATGGATTTGGACAGGCGGACGCCTGCCCTCGCCTTATTGTAGATACACCTCTGGCTATCATGCTATGAGATGTCAAGTGACCGGCATTGAAATAATGCATAATGAATTGTCATGGATGAGGGTATAGATGAGAGACTAGCTTGTAGTTTGATTCTGTTTTTTAAAAACATCACATAAACCTGCCTATCTGTCATCTCGGCTGTTGCTTGCAAGTGATAGTCACAACTACGGCACCAGGCAAGCTATGAGAGGTGCTTTCACCCAGCTTAAACCCTAAACTGATGCTTTGAAAAAAACTGTTGTTGTTGTATGTATAGGGCAATCACTTACTGGAATAGACTTCCACAACATTTAACATTAATCACCAGCAAAGTTGATTTTAAGAAAAGACTGAGAAGAGATGTGTTGAGGAAAGAGATTGTGTTAGATTGTGTCTAATGTGTGTCGGTTTTTAACTATTTTTGTCATGAGTTATGTCTGGTCATTTATGTTCTATTTTCCTTTGATCTATTTTTTTCTTTTTGTTTAAATTCATTTTTGTGTGTTTTTGGTTTTCATGGTATATATTCTATTGATTTTGTATGTACTTTAAAGGACCACTTCACCACTTTTCAACCTATCTTCATATAATATGTCCTCACTAATAATCATGATAAAATGGCACAATTTTTTTCTACTCGGTCTGTGTCTCATAGGAGGGCTGTGGGCAGTTTAGAAACCTGTCCACCAGTGACATCATCGTTAGGCAGATTCTTTTTTTAACAAGTTTAATTTACAAAAATGTTTCGATTTCTATTATCGTGAGAACGATGGCAATCATTTTCTCATGATTATTAGTGAGGACCAATTATATGAACATAGGTTGAAAAGTGGTGAAGTGGTCCTTTAAGGTATATTTTTTTAATGCATAACTTTCGCAATTGTTTTTGTCCTTGGTATGTACATGAATGTGCATACTGTAGGCTATTTGCTCTTTAATTGTTATTTTAATATTTGCTCAAAATGTTTTGCTATTTTTTGTGTTGCTAAACTTTGTATTTATTCCCAACATTTTCAATGTGTGTTCTTTTTGTTTCCAGAGAAGATTGTGTGCACAACACATCTCAATGCCTATATTCAGGCCAGGCGCTGGATGTCAGGCATCAAGGCAAACATCAAGGAAGAGGAAGAACATCCGCACACCAGTTTGTAGAGCTCCGAGACTTACTTTATTTGAAGGCAACAATTAAATGCAACGTTTCGACCGACTAGGTCTTCATCAGGCAAATATTTGTTGCCTTAAAATAAAGTAAGTCTCGGAGCTCTACAAACTGGTATGCGGATGTTCTTCCTGGACTGCATTGGTTACCCATCAAGGCCAGAGTAGATTTTAAAATCCTTTTAACCACTTTTAAGGCACTTCATGGACTGGCCCCACTTTATATCCTCGACCTTTTAACCCCTAAGGATAATGTGAGACCCCTCAGGTCCTCGGATAAAGAACTCCTAAAATCCCAGTGACTAGGTTAAAGACAAAAGGTGATAGGGCCTTTGCAGTGGTGGCTCCTACCTTGTGGAACGCTCTGCCCTTGCCTTTGAGAAATTCCACGTCAGTTGACATTTTTAAAAGCAGTTTAAAAACGTTTTTGTTCTGTAAATACTTTTCCCATGTTGTCACTTGATTTCCCCTGCAGGTCTGTTTGTTTTGTCTCCATGTTACATATTTGAGTATTGATTATGATGCATATATGTATGTATGTGTATATATATATTATATGTGTGTAAATGTGTTTTATATGTATATATATATATTTCTTGCATTACATATGTTACTACTATGTTGTTTAACCTGATTGTTTTATATTTTGTCACTGTTCAGCACTTTGTAACCTTGTTTCGAAAGGTGCTTTATAAATAAAATGTACTTACTTTTACTTACTTACTTCCTCTTCCTCTATGTTCTTTTTGTTTGACACAGCAGCCAAAAACTGCAATATTTGCAATATACAGTACAGTATGGAACAAAAAGACAAGGATTCACATTTTGGTGAAGTTGTTAATATTTCCACACAACGTTTTACAGGATAGACTTACATCGTTAAAACAATTAGATTACAACAGATTTACTTATTTTCTGCCAATTGACTAATAGTTTCACCAGCATACTGTACTGCTTGGTTGTGACATGTTTTAACCACATTGGGGCGCTCTTACTGCAACACCAATCGGCTGGTCTTACTCAAATTTTTGTGCTCTTGTGGTCAATACTACAGTAAATGTAAGTGTGTTGCAAACAGAGGACTCAAACTATGGTTGAAATCAAATCAACTGTGTTCACATGTATAGCTTCTGACTGGTTATTAGAGTGAGTATGTTTACTTTTGTACATGTGCTAACACACTGTAAATGATGCATCTACTATTTGTACAACTGTGCAATGAGCAATGCGATTGTTATGTCCATATCAAATAAATAAACATAAACATAAACAGCCCATCTAAACCCATCAAAAATCATTGATGATCAGTTGTTGAATTGCTGTGGTATTGGCACTACATACTGAGATGAACGCTTGAGTCTGATGTATTTGTATTATATCCACCCTATCCTCAGACCTCAGACCATTTATTTAAATTAGAGCCCATGGACAACATGAGGCTACTTACTTGTTATTTACTTACTTAAAATTAAAATCAGAACTACTGACTAGGCAATTCTTTGAGGTCGTTCTCATGACCAACTGTTGATTCCTCGCTGCCATTTCACAATGTATATGATATTGCACAATATATTTTGGTCGCATTTCATCAAAAGTAGAAATATACTGACCTTTCACATTTCGCACAAACATTCACACCCTACTGAGCATTTGACATTTACGAACTGAAGTCACTATAGAACCACATAAATAATCACCAACATAACATGTCTAGGCTTATAACATCTTATACAGTATTAGGTCCAGTGTTGTTTTTGGCAGCAAATTTAGATTTTAGTTTTAGTCATAGTCTCTTGAATAGTTTTCATATTTCACATTTTAGTCACCCGGAACGTCTAGTTAGACGACTAAATGTCATAGGATTTTAGTCGACTAAATGTGTTTTGGCGGGCCTTGATGGCGTCGTAATGACTGATTTTACACTTGCTGAAAATAGCAGATCTACAAGCTCACGTGTCGCAGCACGACACATTGTGAGCTTGTAGATCTGCTATTTTCAGCATGCAACCAAGTGTAAAATGACTTATAATAGATCTCTTGTCCACTAGTCCCTTCCTAACATTTTTGTCTAGTTTTTATTTGTTGACGAAAATTGTCAGTATATTTTGTCTTAGTTTTAGTCATCATGGCTGTTTTCATTCAGTTTCTGTTTAGTTTGTCAGTGAAAAAAGGGAGTCAACGAAAAAATGTGGTCTTAGTTTTAACAACAACAAAATCAACACTGATTCTCATTATAAAGGTGGTACCATTTCCGTCTACTCGAGTCTTTTTTTAATGCAAGAATATGATGGCTTCTATTTCAGCATGCCAACTTTCCAGGAACAGAAAGGCTGTAGTTTCTATTATAAGATCGACTTACAGTACAGGGGGTCCCCAGAAAAATAAGGAGCAGTTTAAACACTTATTTCATGTATTTGAGTGGTGCAGCCACTCCACACAATGTACGTCCCTCCCTACAGTTGGGTGCCACCGATATTGTCCCTTATCATTTGACCCATTTAGGCCTGACCTCAAAATTTAAAAAAATCCATCTAAATCCTTCAGTTTGCTGAAATAAATATAAAATAAATAAAATAGCAGACCTACAAGCTCGTAGCGCGCCACTCGGTGGCGTGCTATGAGCTTGTAGATCTGCTATTTTTCAATAGCTAAATTATAACAATGTTTAAAACACCAAAAGGGGTTCCCGCCCAAATGGGTTAACTGTCCTTTTGCGCAGATCACGCAAACCTCAGCAAAAAGAAAAGGACAATATCGATGGCCTCCAACTGTATATCTCTCCCTATGTCTGTATGTATGTCCCTATGTTTAGGGTACCAAAAGTGGCGCTGTTGTGCTAGAAACAGAGAGAGAGATAGTGTTGCACTGTTGCCTGCTAATTACAATGTGGAGTGTGCATGCATGCGAGAGAGAATACACTCTTACTTGTGAGAGAGTTGTCTGCTAATTCCCCCACACAGTAACTCTGTCATTTCTCATCCGTTTCGGATGCGGGGCGGCTCGCCGGAAGCGGGCCAGTACCCTGGGCGCATTCCTGTGGATCTGGAAGTTCCGGCGACCTCCACATGGAGTTGCACCACTCAGTTCACACGGGTGTGATTTCTTTTCACAAATGTTGACAAATCTTTTCTTATGGAGGTACCTGACACAATTTTCTTTCCTCAAATGGGGGTTATGCTACAGACGTAGCAAGTACTGACACAAAACTAGATCGTTGGCTAGGGGTTAAGGGGATAACTTATGTCCCTCTCCTTTATTGCAGAGGCCCTAGCCTAGATGCATACAGTACAGTACAAACTTACTGACCAGATGGACAATGGTGAGGCCAGAAACAACTGGGTTTTCTAAATTCAAACAGAGCATTTTCCTGTTTATCTTGTCTTGTACTTGCTTCCATTTCGTGTAAACACCCACCCGATGTCCTCAAGCATAGTGAAGGTTACGATAACTGAACTCGGACGGAGCACAGCACTGTTTAAAATGTCCATTCATACAATCAACATACATTTTGCAACATGTCTCTGAGAACATACACACATTGTCAAACACAAGCATGCAACTTCCATCTTTCTAGTCTTACAGCACTTCTTATTTGTCTTCTTCTTTCATTTTTTATAGAGGCATAGGGTGACAGTAGGCTGACAGTAGGGCATTCACTTCTAGTCATTTTTACTAGTTGACTAGTTGCCTAGTTTACTAGTCGACTAGTCGACTAGTTGTTTAACTACATATTAACTACAAAATAAATAATAAAAAGCTTTTTTTTGTGGGAATAAATATTTGTACATTTAAAAACTGTGTACATTGGTGACTATAACTATAATCTACCTGATCCTGAGGCCTACAAAACCGAAAAAAAAAAAAAAAAAAAAACCTTTCTTTTTCTTATCAACTAGTCAACTAGTACCAACAAGGTCGACTAGTGGATTTACTAGTCGACTAGTAAACTAGTCGACTAGTTGCTTAATGCCCTAGCTGACAGGGAATGGGGAGAGAGAGTAAAGGCCGTCGGGATCGGGAGTCGAACCCGCGGCACACTGCCAGACTGGATTACCAGCCAAGGTGCCCAGACGGCTACGCTCGGGCCTCTTTCATTTCTTTTAACAGAGCTTATGATTGTGTGTACAAGAGATACATATTCACATTTTCTTCCAGACAAAAAAAAAACTACACAAAATGAAGCCACAATGCACGATACACAAATATATACACCACATCAAATGCAAAAATGACCTTGTAAGTATAGTTCTTACAAGGACCTCTGCAGCAGTTTTTCAATTTGCAGGCTCCCTTCAACAGGAATTCAACATATACATTCATGCAAGAAACATTCACAGAGGCGTCGGTATCTGTTAAGTAAAGTAAGACATCATATGCTGTAGGAATATAGTACCACATCTCTGTGCAATGCAATAATATGTCTCTACTTTGAAGGAAATGTATGATTATCAATGTCTACATCAATGTTGCTGACAAGATATAGTGACAAGATAGTTAGACTGTGTATGCTTCCTTAAACCTCACACGCCACCACAAGCGCACAAACATGCAAAAAGGGGGCCCAATGTTTAAAATTAAACGTGGTGGTTTTAAACAAAATACAGGGCTTCTGAGGTGGAGGAACATGTCACTGACTCAGAACAAAATATGTCTTTTCAGCAACAACAAAATTGTCAATGTATGCAACATAGTAGCCTAGATATATTAAGCCTTAATAACCTGGTAAATATATAAAATAAATAAGTCACATTTTACAGAATATATGTCTTTGATGTGTACTAGCTATGAATTAATTACATCATACTGAGATTTGGTTTAAAGGAGAATTCCATACTAGAAGGCTTTCTTACCTTTATTTGTAGTTGTTACGTCCCCACCAAAGAGGTCCAAGTGTTATTTTGTGCAAAAGTAGATTTTTGGCTATGTCCCCTACCATAAGCCCTCAATGAATTGCATTGAATTGCATTGAATTGAATGGGGCATTGGGGTTGTTGTGTTAATTTGCTTATTTCCATCGCTCAAAAATCTATTTTTTTGTATATATCTTCTCTTCATAATGTAAATAGTATCCCAAGCAGCACACTTTACTACTTATTTTGATGGAAATTAGCGAATTAGCACAAAAACCCAACCCCCATTTAGGGCTTATGGTAGGGGAAATAGCCAATAATGCACTTTTGCACAAAATAACACCTGGACCTCTTTGGTGGGGACGTAACAACTACAAATAAAGGTAAGAAAGCCTTCTAGTATGGAATTCTCCTTTAAAGCTGCAAGCGCCGACATTGGGCAGTGGTTAAATAGCATTTTGAGCTTCATGCAAACATCTCTTGACAACCAGTAGTACTGGTGCTACTACCCGACCACAGGATATACGTTTCTCTGTAGGAGAGCATGGACACCAACTACAAACGCTGTGTTAGTTATATTGTATTAACATGTTTTATTCTCGGGGGGGGGGGGGGGGGGGGGGAAATGATATGGATTGCATCTTTAATGGAACAAAGCATAATTTAAGATCTAGTGCAAGTTCATTTGTAGGGCATGCTTATAAGCACAAACGCATTCCTTTGCAAAATTGTCTTGTTTCTTTCTTGTTTTCAGTGCAGGGGCTGATATGCTTTCTTTCAGGGATGCATTATGTTGTTAATGAGTGTTTGATGACATGACAGTTTGACTGCCTATCCATGGTGCAGGATACTCAGTCTGGTATACATTCTAAAGCCATTGCCTCTCAGTGTCGACCCCGCCGAGCGACCAAGAACGCCATGTTTGGTCCAACATTTTCAGCGATAAGGATGCTGACGTCGGTCAGTCCGTTCGTTGGTCCTTGGCAGCACTTGGGTCCCAAACAAAGTATCTTGGAAACGCAGGCTAGACTAGATAAGCCATGGAATGTCCCGTGTCATTCTCCTTCAGGATGAGCGCTATACTGATTTCTGCAAACCCTGTGGCCCCTCTATAGCGCTACGCTGCAGGCAAATATTGCACACAAGACATCATCTCAAAATCGAATGGACGGATTACCATGAAACTTGGTGAGCACATTCACGCTCTCCCGGAGGAGTGGGCGATCCCTGGCATGACTGTTCCTCTAGCCAGCGCCACCCTCCGGTCACAATGCAAACCTTGCACGGAAGATTATGTCCAGAAGACCATGGCATGTCCTGCCAACCGACACTTTGGTCCCAAACAATAATGCATCTCAATACTACCTGGAGTGTAAAAGGACCAACACAAACATCTAGGGGTGGCTAGCGGAGCATTGAGACGTAGTCTTGTTTAAATATCACAGTGTTCCGCACCCTCGTCACAGAGGAGGGCCGGTGTCCATGCTGGACCGTGGATCTGTGGTCAGCGAGGTGCTTTGCAGCACGCAGATGTCCGATGGCAGAGACAGGGCATGGTGAGCCTTGGTCTTCATGGTGAAGGGGAGACAGGCGAGACAGGAGATACAGGAGAACAGGGACCAGAGGTGGCGGCCCACGGCCTTGCGGCAGAGGATGAAGACCCACGGGTCCACGATGGGGTTGAAGGCGTAGAAACGGAACGCCGTCAGGTTGGCCGTGTCGTTGGTGGACGGCTCCACCGCGTTGACGAAGCCTGCAGTCTAAAGAAAGAGGAACAGGTTCAGTCCTATAAGTGTAAAAATGACATCAAATGGACCATATGGACTCTTAATGCATTAAGAGTCCATTTGGTTTAATGTTTGTGTCTAATGGAGTTAACATTACTGTAGGTGCCAAAGTCAGACATAGAAGGAAGCAACACAGTTTTTTTGACCATACATTGGACTCTGTAACTTTTGGTGTCTTTTCTCAGTAAAACCTTTTTAAGAAAAGTTACTTTTGTCTTGTCGTTTGCGTACAACTACTGTTTTGTGTTTTTGTGAGGTCTACTCCACCAAGTGGTACATTTTTAAGAACATTTAGACGGAGTGCCACTACAATTACTCTAATTATCTAATAGACCCCCAGGTGTGGTTAGAATATTGAAATATGTCTTCCCTGTGTATTTTTGGTTTCTCAAAAGTCCCAATCGAGGCCCAGGTCAAAAGGCCCAATCGAAATGACAGTGATGTAGTGACACCACAATATCATCCTCTCCCCTAACCCCTCCCCCTTTATCATACAACAACAGCCTGTGGGTGCGGCTTTTAAAAAAAAATATTTCTCCTTGTATAGTACCAGATGATCATGTTTTTAAGGGGGGGGAAATCACGGCACTCATTTGGTAACCAACCCTGCCTCATTTAGCTGGGGACCACCTGGAACCCCCTCCAAGGACCCCTGGTGGTCCCCAAGGCCACTGGTTGAGAACCACTGGTTTAACACACGCACGCACGCACGCACGCACGCACGCACGCACGCACGCACGCACGCACGCACGCACGCAGGAGAGAGAAAGTGATGGACGGTGAAACCGCATCCATTTCCTCCATTAACCTTTTAGGTATGACAGGCCTGGTATCACAGACAGAAGCATCTGGCGAACCATGCAGCCATTCAGGGAAGAGAGAGAGAGAGAGAGAGAGAGAGAATTAGCAGCTGGCCCAGGAAGCGTCTTCACCACCTCGCTCCTCTCCTCTATCAACAATGCCTTGTTTCCTTCACGAAACATTCAAACAAACAGTGCCCTAATTAATGGCGTGCTGTGATTGAGTGTTACTATTGTACGTGGGTGTAAATGTTTCCCTGTTGCTAAGGCTCTGGGAATGAAAACTAATAAGCTATATACAGAGTTAGAGCAGCCGCGATGCTGTCACTCAGGCCATAGAGTTATAAAGGAGAGAGGGCAGGCCTGGGCCCGTGGCTCAGCGGTCCAGGCACCCTGGCTGGCAATCCAGTCTGGCAGTGTGCCGCGGGTTCGACTCCCGATCCCGACAGCCTCCACCGCATGTCACCCCCCGTCAGCCCCATATCCCTCCATAAAAAAACATAAAATAAAGGCGAAAGCCACAAAAAACATTACAAAAAATAAAGGATTGAGGGCAGCGTTGATGTCGTCGACTAACACTATGACGAAGAAATGTCCGCCGACTACCTTTTTCCACTGACGGGAACGAAATGGAAACTACATGAAAACTAAGCTACGATGACTAAAACTAAGACTAAATATGTTGACAATTCCGTCAACAAATAAAAACGAGACTAAAATGTGAGGGAGGGACTAGTGGAGAAGGGGTCGTTTCATGTTTGGTTGTACGCACGTGTCACGTTCCAAAGAATAGCTCACAAACAACGCCACTATTTTCGGCAAGCGTATAATCAGCCATTACGTCAAAATACATGTTAGTCAACTAAATCAACTGTAGATTTAGTCGACTAAAACTAGACTAAACACTAGACACTAGAGAACATTTCAGGTGACTAAAATGTGACTAAAACTATTCAAATTAAGTTTTATTACAAAGACTATGACTAAAACTAAAACCTAAATTTGCTGTCAAAATCAACACTGATAGAGGGGCGGACGAGTCTTCGTTTCAATGGAAGTTGCTCAGTGGCGTTTTGAAGCACCCGGAAGAACGCTCCCCTTCCGCAATATTTGTGAGAAAATGAGATTATCGCTATACAATAACAATATTATCACAATATCAAGGTATTTTGGTCAAAGAAATCGTGATAATTATATTTTGTCCACATTTTCCCTGCAGCCCTAATGGGAACATTACAGTCCAGATCAATGTCAGAACGAGTGCCGAGAAGGAACAGGTTTAAATGGCCTATACTCACACGCGCGCACGCATACGTACGCACTACGCACGCATGCACGCACGCACGCACGCACGCCCGCACGCCCACCCACCCACACATATATATAAACCCATGAAAAACAACATCTTGCAATTATCCCGCTGTCCTGCGTGTGATATCATCACCTAACAGTAACATTAAGCAGATGTTGAAATCAATAGTATAATGTCTTCAAAAACACGAGGCACAGCATGGACGAGAAGAAGACTGGAACTCTGAAAAACAACGGGCAGATGTGGTACAATGCCGCTAACGAGGTGATTATGTTATTTGCGAGATTGAAGGACATTCCTTGGAATTGCACAACAGATGTTGATATAGGACTGTTGGGGATACACTTAAGGGAGTGTACGTGTTATTCTATATATATATTATTTTAACCCATTTTGGACTGAGACCGATTCTAAATAAATGACTTCTAAATCCCTTATTTTTTTTTTTTTTTTCTAAATCCTAAAAGTTTTCTGAAAAACCTATGTTTCTATGTCAGTGGTTCTCAACCATTTTCATGTCAAGGACACCCAGAAATATCTGTATTTGGCCACGGACCACCAGAAGCAGAATATTTGAGTTAAAAACGTTCTGAAAGAATATATATTCAAAGATTTGAGCTCAAAACGTTCGTTCTGAAAGAATATATTCAAAGATTTGTGCCACATTTTCGCGATCTTTCAAAAATAGCGCATCTACAAGCTTGTAGATCTGTTATTGTTCAACAGCTAAAAGTATAACATAATCCTTGAAACACCAAAAGGGGTTCCCACCCAGAATGGATTAGATAAGTATTCATTAGCTCTATAATCCAATAGAATGGATTAGATAAGTATTCATTAGCTCTATAATCCAATAGAATGGGTTAGATAAGTATTCATTAGCTCTATAATCCAATAGCAATCATGAGTGTTTGTTCAGGGCTCTCCCCGTCTCTCCACCTCTTTAGTAAACAGAACATATATATCTTCAGGTTGGGATACCAATTTCATCCATTCAGCAGAGAGAGAGAGAGAGAGAGAACTCATACTGGGCGAACAGGACGAACAAGTGAATTTGGAAGGGATGCAACAAAAAAAAGTGCTCAGACAAAATTGGAACTGGAACACTTCAAAATGTAAGCTGATGATCGATCTTTGTGGGGTTCTCTCTCCTGATTGGATAACATTGGTATCCTGTGGCCTGAAAAATGTATTTAGGAGAGACCCAGTACTTGAGCCAATGATCACTATGAGAATATAGAACTTTAACATGTTGTGTTTTAGTTTTTTTCAATAAAAATCACACCCGTGTGAACTGAGTGGTATATTTTTAAGTTATATGGGTACAAGCAAAAGGGGGGTAGGGGTTTAATAAGTTTTATACTTCACCCTACTCCTTTTCAGACATTGTTGGAGTATTTTCTTTTGTTTCAGTTTTGTTTTAATGTATTTGATTTCAAATAATGTTCGAAATAAACTCATTCATTCATTCATTCATTCATTCATTCATTGCTGTTCCTTGGAGTGGTTGCACCACTCAAAAACAAGTAAAAGTAATACAAAATAAAATAGCACACGCACATACAGTAACACGCGCATGTGCGCGCACACGCACGCACGCGCACGCACACACACACACACACACACACACACACACACACACACACACACACACACACACACACACACACACACACACACACACACACACACACACACACACACACACACACACACACACACACACAGGCGCATGGGGTTACACCATCACCATAAAACATGTCGCAAGCAAAATGAATGTGGTCTGAAAAAGTCTGTTCCGTGCGCAGCTCTTTGCTCAATTACACAAGTTCCTCTTCTAAAGTGTTGTGACAGCCGGGATAGACCCACCATGCATCACACTGTGTAACGCTGATGATGCTACAGCACTTTGTTACAAAAATAAATAGTAAGAGCTCCATTATTCACCCTTAGGGTATTCTTATATACATGTGTCACACATGCATAACGTGTCACCTGTACTGTAAGTGTGAATAACCGACCACTTACTGTTGTAATGTTTCAGATATACAGTATAATTTAGTCATTTCTCAACCCGTTCTGGACAGGAACCCCCTGTTGGTGTCTTAAGCATCATGTTATGCTTTAGCTATTGAGAAATAGCAGATCTACGTTTTTAACTCAAATCTTTGCTTCGGGGGGGGGGGGGGGGGATTACAGATAATTCTGGGGGTCCTTGACATGAAAAAGGTTGAGCACCACTGACATAGAAACATAGGTTTTTCAGAAAACGTTTAAGATTTAGAAGACATTTTTTTAGAATCGGCCTCAGTCCAAAATGGGTTAACCACTAAATTAAACTTGACTTAACCCCTATACTTACGAAGTTACGACTAATAGTGAAAATAGCCAATGAACATGCAACACGCAATTTGTGAGCTTGTAGAGCAGCTATACAATGTAATGATTTTCTCAAAATAGGGAGGCCTCCATGGCTAAACGTAGGCAAATGGCAAAAGTGTCTTAATTGTGAACAGAGTATGCAATTAAACACAATAACCCATACCGGCCCTAACGCCATGAGGATACTGTCTGCTACAGGCCTATGCCATGATTCGAGAGGTGGCAATAACAGCGAAAATCTCCAGCTAAGGACAAACTATTATTCATAAAACATGACTCATTGCCTTGTGTAATGATGAAGTGGAGATGTTGTGTGGCGTCTGAGTTGTATGTCACATAATTGAGTGTAGTCCTTGATAGTTTGTACTACAGTGTACCGTGTATTGGAAATTGTTATTTTCACTTAGATTAGTGGGCCATAAAATGTGCCTGATGGCTCAGCCATCAGGGGCGGTATTGCAGAATTGCAAGGGCGGTATTTCAGTCGCTGTACTGCACTGTTGTGACGAAAAGAGAGTTGAGCCAGAAGGCAAAGCCTCTCTGTCTACCGAGCAATCTTCGTTCCTACTCTCACCTATGGTCATGAAGTGTACCCACACTTCAGGAAGTCTGGAACACTCTGGTGGAGCTGTTGCCCCCGCGACCCAACTACGGATAAGCGGTTGAAGATGGATGGAAGGATGGATGGCTCAGCCACTAAATGGTCATGAGCTGCAGTGTCACATCACATTACCTCTCACTATACAGCACATTAGAGAGAACTTGTACTGACAATTTCATCAGAAATGCACTCTAAATAATACATAAATCATAATATCAAGTTTGCTGTACTTCCGTTGTTGTCCAAGTTGTCCACTTCTCGACACATGAACCACAGTAAATTGCATTACTTACTTGCGCATGAGAGAGTACGACTGTGAGGCCATGTTTCATTTTGTGTCAGTGGTAACCATTCATCTTGCTGGGTATAATCACGCTGGGACAAACCGCACTAACAAACACAGAGAGATGTGTTTGTCTCTCTGCAACGTGTGTGTGCTGTAACCCCACACCTTACTCATCATCCAGCACTGCCAGAAACCTTTCCAAGAGACACGCACCCATCTATCCCCTGGCTTGGCCATTAGGGCTCCATTTTCGTCACCGCTAAAGCCCTTATCCCTAAACTTCTTTGCCTTTTTTTTTTACTATTTTGCAAAACATTTTTGAATAGTTAAAATGGCCAGTCTACAAGCTCACAACGTGTCAATGTAGATTGGCTAGTTGAACTATTCAAAAATGTTTTTCAAAATAGTAAAAAAAGGCAAAGAAGTTTAGGGATAAGGGGTTTAGCGGTGACGAAAATGGAGCCCATATATATATGTGTCCTGTCCCTTTACCCATGTTTGAAAAGTTACTTAACCCATTTTGGGGTTAATCTACAAGCTCATCTACATCATGTACATCTTGTAGGTCTGCTATTTTTGAAAAATCGAAGAACCACTGACATAGAAACATAGCTTTTTCAGAAAACTGTCAGGATGTAGAAGACATTTTTAGAATCTGATCTCAGGTCAAAATGGGTTAAAAACTGTAATATACTAATACGGTAAGATACTAGTTACTTTTTTTAAAGTAATATTATTAGTTTATATATTATTACTCCCCTGCCAAAAGTGATTTTTTTTGTTCTTCTCGCGCCCCCCAGTAATTGCATCTTTTGTCCCCCAAAAGTCTCACACTATACCCAGTTTGATCCGGACGTTTCTCCAGAGTCTATAGACCGGATCAGCAGCCTGCAAAGCAACTCCATCCCAAGCCAGTACCACCAAGGCTCGTAAAAAGCGTGTGAACTAGTTACTTTTGGAAAATAGTAAATGTAATAGTATTACTCAAAAATGTGAAAGTAATCAGTTATATGTGTGTGTGTGTGTGTGTGTGTGTGTGTGTGTGTGTGTGTGTGTGTGTGTGTGTGTGTGTGCGCGTGCGCACGTGTGTGACTCCACCAGAGGGAGTGGAGTTAGCTGGTTTTGCCCTCTCCCCTGCGGCAGAGCAGCTTGGAGATCCATTGTCAGCTATTCTTATCAATGATGGTCAAAACCTCCACTTAAATCAGATTGGGGTAGTGAGAGTGGTGAGAATATCAAATATTTGCAAGTATCTGACAATAAAGTCACAAGACCAACTTTGATGAGGCAGCATTGCTTTGTTTTAACAGTTTGGAGTTAGCTGGTCTGCCTGACATACAGTATGTTGGTTAAAATGTGTAAAACATTTGAGTATAAAACAATAAAGTCCAGGACTTATTTCTTTCCAGTGGGATTTTTTTTAATTAAAATCAGACAACGCAAATCTATGGTAAAGCGATGCATGCAAAGTTGTGCACACACGATATGCATGCACGCTAGGGCATTAAACAACTAGTCGACTAGTAAATCCACTAGTCGACCTTGTTGGTACTAGTTGACTAGTTGATAATAGGTAGTTAAACAACTAGTCGACTAGTCGACTAGTAAACTAGGCAACTAGTCAACTAGTAAAAATGACTAGAAGTGAATGCCCTAATGCACGCACTACTAGCCTCGCGTAAGCCAACCTTCATCTGTCTTTGCAATGCACGCACAGCCACACAAACACACATAGACATCCAATTATGTAGTAATTATAGCTATACAGTACACAATGGACCCAGCATGTCTGCTGTATATGTGCATCTGACGGGGGGAAAAAAACATATTAGATACCATTTGGGACTGATGAAAGCCCTAACTAGCTATCAGGAAACAGGCCTTGTTAATGCACCGTCCTCGGTGGCCTATTAGTTTCTGGTAGAGCCCATCTCGTATCCACACCCCTGATCCTGTTTCAGAGTGGAATGATTATATGTGGATGAGTGGAGCCAGTCCAATACGGAGGGAATGAGATGGGGCGTCCTGGTGGCACAGGGGTAAAGATCCTGCACACCACAGTGGTGACGATATTCTACAGTACGTACTAAAAAACGACTTGTATTGCAAGTTTGCAAGGATTTGTATAGTCGAAATTAATATGAATAAATTTGCTGTTAGTCGACTGATAGTCGACTGAACACCCCCCTGCCACGAAAAAAAAAAAACTACAATTACAATTAGGATATACCAGTCATTGTGAGAACGTTTCTAGCATATGGCTTTTCTAGCATTAGTATGAGTGTGTATTCAATATCATTTACCATTGCATTCTATAAAACAATGGCAGTGAATCGTGATGCATTGGGAGATTGTAGATCTGCTACTTTCGCATCATTTTTAAAAGTGTGTCTAACACATTTTCTTCATACTTCTTCATACTTTAGTAACTTTAAAAACTCAAGAAAAAATGGTATCAGTGAAAAAAGAAAAAAAAAACATTCTTTTTTTTTTTTTTTTTGTGAACATCGACTGAGAGGTTGTCAGTCGACTGAGACCCGTTCCGATCGATTCGTCGACTATTCGACTAATCGAGGTCAGCACTAGCAATTATACAATCTTTCCCCCGTCAAACTGTAATTAAATGATAATTGGATGTGCACTTGTGTGCCGGGACTATGGTGGTGCCATACTACGTATGGTGGTGCCATACTACGTATGCTGGTGCCATACTACGTATGCTGGTGCCATACTACGTATGCTGGTGCCATACTACGTATGGTGGTGAGGCATGTGGATTTACTGATAATACATGTGCATTTTCCTTTACATGTACTGTAGGACATGCCCATAAAGTGAGAAGCAATTACCTCTAAAATGTGCCCCTCTGCGTTGAATAACTGGAGGTCATGTCTAGCGTAAATAATGATGGCCCAATAATGTGTTTGTTTTGATCCCAGGCTTGTGTTTGCCCTTGTGTGCCCTCAATTCCCACAACCCTACATTCTCGATTCTCTCGATGGAAAGTACCGTGGGTGATGAGTCACACAAATGGGGAGAGTCCTGTTGGAGAAGGGAACCACTCATTTACAGCGTGATATAGTGTTATGTTGTAACACAGCACTGGAATCACACAGAGTGAAGTAATTGACAATATATAAAGTCACCACACCAACTTTGATGAGGCAGTATTGCTTTGTTTTCAAAATATCTAAAGTTTTCTTCATTTCCTAAAATGTATATTTTTTAAATTTCCTGACAAATTAACATTTTGGAGTTAGGCGGTTTCTTCCCGACAGCAGAGATATATATAGTAAATATCTTTCCTCTCAATAAGGCAAACCTGTTTTGAAGTCTTAAGTTATTTGAAGATAGAATTGGATCTATAAAATGTCTCTGCCTTCAGACACACGTGCTGTCAGGGGAATCAACCTGTCTGAATATCCATTAGTGAATTTTCTTTTTAAACAGTGCAGTGGGTTAACTGCCACCATTAGACCCATTACCAACGTTGTACGGAATTGACGTGTATAAAGAGAGCAATTCCTGGCAAGAGTCTGGAGGAGGTCCCTGGGTTCGGTGGTATCTGGTGTCTGCACTGCAGTAGGCTCTCTGTATAACAACGCCCACGTTGTGAAAGTGAAAGTAACAGAGACTACTTTTCATCCTTGTGAAACACCAACAACAGTACACAAAATGTACAGTAGAAGCCAATTATATCTATTTATTGTCTTTTGTTTATTGATCTATGATGGTCTGTTGTAAATGTCATTAGTATTGTGATGTTAGTACACATGTTCTTCTTATCGTATGCTGTAACTATTTATTTATTTGGATCACAATGGAATTAAGTCCTCTGAGTTTTTGTGCAATCCTGATAATTCTGTACTGCTCTTTTATGAATTGTATCATGAATATATCAAATAAATCAAATCAAATCAAATCAAACATTGACACAGTCTTTGCTGTTCCACATGCCCATCATCACACCAAGGCCATGATGTGTAATGATTCATGAAGAATAACCTTGTCCTAAAATGTCCTATAGCAACATTGTATTGTACAGTAGCTGCATCTCATCATCATCATTTTTTCCACCGCGGTCGAGATCATGGATTTCACAATGCCACGCCAGACTTTCCGGTCCTTCATTGCCATCCCCAGTTCTTGCTAACTGATGCATGTGTCCCTATAGCGATGACATCAGGGAACGACAGTTTTCTATACCTCTGGTCTGCTTTGAGGCAGGACTCCAGAGAAGAAGGGAAGATATAACCTCATTGTCAGCTCTGTAGCAGTGGCCGGCAAACTGTGTTCTTCTGGATCGGACTAGTGAAGAAACACGGGGAAGGTTGCCGTATATTAGATCAGTCGATGGGTGGCTCTTCCAAGACAGATCTTGCGCTCTCATTAGAAGGCGGGTGTAAGTGCCATCCAACCGTTTCTTTGAAAGTGTCCATGTCTCGGAGCCATAGAGTAGAATCGGCTCAACGGTCGTCCTAAATATTTTTACTTACTAGCTGCATCTAGGTGTTGATGATTATGTTCACACTCGTGACTCTGCTGTCGTTGACGTGCTGTGAATGTATACACTACAGTATGATGAAGTAAGTCAGGGGACAATGCTGGAGTCCATGTAGGGGTGTGAGTGAATAGAACAGAACACCAAAATGTACAGCGGAATGCACATTTGGAAGCATGTGTGACATATACGTAGATGAAGCACAGATACTGAAGATGTATACGGATGCATGCATGCACACATACAGTACAAGCACACATGTTAAAAAAATACAAATTTTGAGGGTGGTAAAAAATAGATGTTTTTAATTATTTTGCCTTACCAGTGAAAGTTATGTGGATGACATGTAACGGTTTGCCGTATTATGGTAGGCCTAATACAGCGGCATAAACAGCCACGGTGTCGATATTTCCTAGCTCACGGTAATACTAATAGTGTAAGAGGCATGTTGTTTTTTCTTTCATTTATCTTTCTCTTTCTTCCCCTTGCCCCCCCCCCCCCCCCCCCCCCTGCCCTTTCTGTAAATTCCCTTTCTGTAAATTATAGCAAAACCGATGGAAGTTGCACAACAACAAATTTCATCCACTGTTTTTACACCTGTAAACCTGTGATGTGACAATAACAACCAGGCACTCCTCCGCATGTCCCTGAGTTTTCCCCTCCTCCCTATAGGCAATATTAACATTCTGCCACAGTCACTGTGTTACGCTCAAGGCCTGTCGGTTAACACAGAGCCAGTCAATGGAAGAATTACAGCTGCTTACACGACGTGGGCAACCTCAGACTTTATGGCTGAGTTCTGTCACACACCGTGACATGTCCTGTAAACACAAGATTCTGTTCTGCTTAACGCTACAGTCTACATATCCACTGATGGAAGAATAACATACGCACGCACGCACGCACGCACGCACGCACGCACGCACGCACGCACGCACGCACGCACGCACAATTTGGTGTAGAGGGAAGAAAAGAGCAGACCAAATACACGATATTACTAAGTATTATTAAGTATTGGTAAACTGTTAAAGTCTGCTTATATCCATACTTCTCACTGCATGGTGGTGGAGGGTTTGTTATCTTAATCCCCAGCTGGTTTATTATATGGCCCTTGCATCACACATTTCAGGTTTATACACCTTCTATCTTTCCTGGCAGATGGTGTGAAGTACTTTAATTTCCTGTATTTTAATATGGAATTTCTAACTGTTGGCTGTTAAATCATTAATTCATATCTGGCTGGCGTTGGAGATTTTATATATAGTGTGCTAACGAAATTGATCACTGTAGCTCAACAAATGCCAAACGAGACTTCAAAGTTCATCAAAACAGATATTATGTCGTCTTTCTGTGCCCCTCCCTGCTTGATCTCTACTCTAGTCGTCTTTCTGTGCCCCTCCCTGATCTCTACTCTAGTCGTCTTTCTGTGCCCCCCCCTGCTTGATCTCTACTCTAGTCGTCTTTCTGTGCCCCCTCCCTGCTTGATCTCTACTCTAGTCGTCTTTCTGTGCCCCCCCCTGCTTGATCTCTACTCTAGTCGTCTTTCTGTGCCCCCCCCTGCTTGATCTCTACTCTAGCCGTCTTTCTGTGCCCCTCCCTGCTTGATCTCTACTCTAGTCGTCTTTCTGTGCCCCCCTCCCTGCTTGATCTCTACTCTAGTCGTCTTTCTGTGTCCCTCCCTGCTTGATCTCTACTCTAGTCGTCTTTCTGTGCCCCCCCTGATCTCTACACTAGTCGTCTTTCTGTGCCCCCCCCCCCTGCTTTTTCTCTACTCTAGCCGTCTTTCTGTGCCCCCCCCCCCTGCTTGATCTCTACTCTAGTCGTCTTTCTGTGCCCCCCCCTGCTTGATCTCTACTCTAGTCGTCTTTCTGTGTCCCTCCCCCTGCTTGATCTCTACTCTAGTCGTCTTTCTGTGTCCCTCCCCCTGCTTGATCTCTACTCTAGTCGTCTTTATGTGCCCCCCCCTGCTTGATCTCTACTCTAGTCGTCTTTCTGTGCCCCCCCCTGATCTCTACTCTAGTCGTCTTTCTGTGTCCCCTCCCTGCTTGATCTCTACTCTAGTCGTCTTTCTGTGCCCCCCCCTGCTTGATCTCTACTCTAGTCGTCTTTCTGTGCCCCCCCCTGCTTGATCTCTACTCTAGTCGTCTTTCTGTGCCCCCCCCTGATCTCTACTCTAGTCGTCTTTCTGTGTCCCCTCCCTGATCTCTACTCTAGTCGTCTTTCTGTGCCCCCCCCTGCTTGATCTCTACTCTAGTCGTCTTTCTGTGCCCCCTCCCTGATCTCTACTCTAGTCGTCTTTCTGTGCCCCCCCTGCTTGATCTCTACTCTAGTCGTCTTTCTGTGCCCCCCCCCTGCTTGATCTCTACTCTAGTCGTCTTTCTGTGCCCCCCCCTGCTTGATCTCTACTCTAGTCGTCTTTCTGTGCCCCTCCCTGCTTGATCTATACTCTAGTCGTCTTTCTGTGCCCCCCCCTGCTTGATCTCTACTCTAGCCGTCTTTCTGTGCCCCCCCCTGCTTGATCTCTACTCTAGCCGTCTTTCTGTGCCCCCCCCTGCTTGATCTCTACTCTAGTCGTCTTTCTGTGCCCCCCCCCCCTGCTTGATCTCTACTCTAGTCGTCTTTCTGTGCCCCCCCCTGCTTGATCTCTACTCTAGTAGTCTTTCTGTGCCCCCCCCCCCCCCCTGCTTGATCTCTACTCTAGTCGTCTTTCTGTGCCCCCCCCGCTTGATCTCTACTCTAGTCGTCTTTCTGTGCCCCCCCCCCCCCTGCTTGATCTCTACTCTAGTCGTCTTTCTGTGCCCCTCCCTGCTTGATCTCTACTCTAGTCGTCTTTCTGTGCCCCCCCCCCCCCTGCTTGATCTCTACTCTAGTCGTCTTTCTGTGCCCCCCCCCCCCCCTGCTTGATCTCTACTCTAGTCGTCTTTCTGTGCCCCCCCCCTGCTTGATCTCTACTCTAGTCGTCTTTCTGCCCCCCCCCGCTTGATCTCTACCCTAGTCGTCTTTCTGCCCCCCCCCGCTTGATCTCTACCCTAGTCGTCTTTCTGTGCCCCCCCTGCTTGATCTCTACTCTAGTCGTCTTTCTGCCCCCCCCCCTGCTTGATCTCTACTCTAGTCGTCTTTCTGTGCCCCCTCCCTGCTTGATCTCTACTCTAGTCGTCTTTCTGTGCCCCCCCCCTGCTTGATCTCTACTCTAGTCGTCTTTCTGCCCCCCCCCTGCTTGATCTCTACTCTAGTCGTCTTTCTGTGCCCCCTCCCTGCTTGATCTCTACTCTAGTCGTCTTTCTGTGCCCCTCCGTGCTTGATCTCTACTCTAGTCGTCTTTCTGTGCCCCTCCCTGCTTGATCTCTACTCTAGTCGTCTTTCTGTGCCCCTCCGTGCTTGATCTCTACTCTAGTCGTCTTTCTGTGCCCCTCCGTGCTTGATCTCTACTCTAGTCGTCTTTCTGTGCCCCCCCCTGCTTGATCTCTACTCTAGTCGTCTTTCTGTGCCCCCCCCTGCTTGATCTCTACTCTAGTCGCATTAAGACTAAAGCCCTAACCACACCAGAGGGTCGCCATGCAACTTCTTGCAACTACAGCACTTGCAACCATTATTGCCAATGGCAGTTGCAAGGAGTTTCATTGGTGTGGTTTGTTTTGTTGCAAGGAACTTGCGAGTATTTGCAAGGAGTTGCAGCTGGTGTGGTTTGGGCCTATAAAACCAATGACTGTTTTCAGAAAAGCAAAGAGAAGGAAGAAGATGGGAGGAAGAGGATGGAGGAAGAGGTGGGCGTGGATGACTCACAGAGGGGAAAATGAAGAAAAGTGCAATTGTCTCCAGGGACCATGGGACGGAAATCAGAGTCATGTCTCTTGGCAGGGACAATTCGACATGGTACGCACGCCCAAGGAATGATGTAATTTCACTACGCCAGTTGTTTTCAACCAGTGGTCCGGGGACCACCAGTGGTCCAGGTGGTCCCCAGCTAAATTATGGAGTTGGTAACCAACTGGACTCACATAAAAAGATTTACTCTTGAGAGCGAAGATTATTGTTAAACATCTGCATTACTTAGAAGCTTACACAATTAGAGAATGTAGAAGAATTGTTATTTTGATCGAGATTTGCATGTTGTCTCTCCTAATGGTACCAACATCAATACACCATGGAATTGTGTACAAAATCTTATCCAACGACAAAAGAATATTCTTTAGTTTTTGATCTGAGAGGCTAAATCTCATCAAATGTGACCAGATTTGAATGAGAGCCTGCCATCGCGCAAATTCCAGCTTTTCACCAGAGGATTAAATGAGTTAATAGCACAGGCAGACTCTTCACATACTAGAGCATACAGTCTGAAATGAGTTGAAATCAACATGTAAATATGAAATAAATGCTTAAACATGTAGCTCAACTCGCTGTTTTCTGCAAGACGTTACTCTATAAGCCATATCTCCAAAACTGGTGGGTCAAACTGAACAACCAATATGTCAATTTGAAGCTATGATTCCCTGCTTTCATATGACATGAAAAAAACAAAAATTTAAAAAAGTCCAATGGCAGTCCCTCAGTCAAATTTGGTCACAAATGGTGGTCTGTGGCTCAAATGCCACATACTTAATGGGCCTTGATATGAAAAGGGTTGAAATCAGTGACTCAGTGTCACTTCCAATGGAAAGGCTCAGTGCAAGAGAGAGAAAATAACTTTATGAATATATGGCAGCCGCTGATAGATTACTTGCCCAGGGGTCTATATCTACTCTGATTCATAAAGGAAGTGATTCATTGGATTGGAGAGCCCCAGCTGTAAGGCAATTTTGCCTTCTGATGTGCCCATGTGTGTTGTGTATACAGTATATCTTTCTCTAAATGAATAACTGACTGTATTGTGGAGTGGATGTGCTGATCACACTTTCCTATTTTTGTTTTTCTTGTGTGTTTTATTGTATCGTGCTTTTAAATGTATACCTTTCTAGTTTGTCTTACTTTAACTGTATACATTTACGATTCATCTTTATGTGAAAACGTAAAAAATCTATAAAAAATGTTATTTAAAAAAAAAAAAGTTGAGAACCACTGCACTACGCGTATCCACATGGCACACGTGATCATCGTCATTCCCTATACTTATCGAGATGTTACTTTTGTTTCCATAGTGCCAACTAAAGTGTTACTACATACAGTCTAGACACATGAGCAACATACAGTACAAATGTCTACATAACTACAACATATTCATGTCCTCATTTAACTTTAACTAGGTTTTGCTTGGCTATACAGACGCTAAAGCTGCAGGAGTCATTAGCATAGGCCTGACCTCGAAATTTAAAAAAAAATCTTCTAAATCCTCCAGTTTTCTGAAATAAATATTTTCACGATTTTTTAAAAATAGCAGGCCTACAAGCTCATAGCGCGCCACTCGGTGGCGCGCTATGAGCTTGTAGATCTGCTATTTTTCAATAGCTAAATTATAACATAATGTTTAAAACACCAAAAGGGGTTCCCGCCCCAAAATGGGTTAAACACTTTTCGTGCCGGCATGTTTTCGGGCACCTCAGTAGCCAGGCAAAAACTACAAAATGATGTCATTTCGCGGGTCCTTGGATCGGCCATTTTAAATCCGGAAGTAAGAGAGCAACTGTCCGTAGCTACTGGGGTGATCGGCTAGCATACCAGATCACAACATGCTATCCGGAGCGATGCGATAGCCTTTTAGTGGCATCCTAAGTTCATACTTTTTCTCATGTCACCAAATCTGAGGGTCAATTCCGAGATAAACCTTGCTAAAGATCGCGGCCAGTATGGGAGTCTATGGAGCACGGATTATCATTATTTCCGTCACTTTTGGTTCTGGAACCGTTCCAACATGGTGGCCGGTGTCCTTGTCGCCGGGGCCCATATATGGGAGGCGTAAGTAGCCTAAGTAAGTACCCTAACTCTGGGCTCCCTCAGAGTTAGTGTTGAAGTGTCCTTGAGCAAGACACTGAACCCCAATTGCTCCTGATGTGCTGGTTGATGCCTTGCATGGTTTCCGCTGCCATCGGTGTATGAATGTGTGTGTGAATGGGTGAATTGATGCACAATCTATGTAAAGCGCCTTGGATAAAGGCGCTATATAAATGCACCATTTACCATTTACCATTTACAGTATGACAGTATCAAACGCGAGGATGGTATAAGAGTGTGGAGTTTTATTAACCGTTTTTGGACGTGTACTATGGCTCGAAGTGTGCTAAATGCATGCATGCCTGACAGGCATGTCTGCATTTACGTTCCTGGAATAATATACAGTATAGTACTACAACCAAGATTACATTTACAGACATTCAACAAGTCAGGACATGAAAGTTGCCGACAGTTACAGTAATCTCTTCCATGACTCAGGCAGGGAGACAGTCTGTCATTCAAACAGTCAAACCTGTTTCAGATGTGTGTGGACTGCATGTGCATGGGTTCCATAAGCAAAACGTCATTTTTTGTTTGTTTTTAGAAAAAGGCAGATGGACACCTCGAAAGGTTGTACAGTATAGGACAAAGTGCATACAATCAAAAGTTCCAATCCTGATGCGGGTCCTATTCTTTGTCATTCAGAGATCCCCTTTTGATTATTACTAGCACAAAAGTTAACACACAGTATTGTTGGATTGTTGCTGCTAGTGGTGTTTTTGCGATGTTTATGGAAGTGTTAGTATACTTCAGTTTCCATTACATGTGAAACATAGTCAGTCAACATGCCATCACTGCATTAGCATTACGCCTATAATGCAATTATTCAACAACCGTTGTCGCAGTTATGTTTGCGTTGGCTGGGTGACAGGCAGCCATTTAGTGTTTCACAGGATCTGTTGCATATGGTTTGGAACAACATATTTAAAGAGATGGAAAAATAAAAAGAGGTCCAAGCCAGGCACTTGCTGTGACTTTCACACAGTCAAGTGAAAAAAAGTCTTTATTGTAACGGCATGGCAAAGATCATCACAATCCATGCCCGTACAATTACAATTACAATAGAAACGCAGACAAGGTGCCAGCGTTTCTATTGTAAAAAAAAGGTTTGAAAAAGAAAAAAAAAGGAAAAAAAAGAAAAAAAAGTTTTTGTTTTTTTAAGACGCAAAATTACGTCCTGGCACAGGGGGTTATAGTGCTTAAAGGGTAACCTGTCGTTCCTTGGCTTGGATTGGGTTAAAGGACCCTGACGAAGGTTCCTTGGCTTGGATTGGGTTAAGGGACCCTGACGAAGGTTCCTTGGCTTGGATTGGGTTAAGGGACCCTGACGAAGGTTCCTTGGCTTGGATTGGGTTAAGGGACCCTGACGAAGGTTCCTTGGCTTGGATTGGGTTAAGGGACCCTGACGAAGGTTCCTTGGCTTGGATTGGGTTAAGGGACCCTGACGAAGGTTCCTTGGCTTGGATTGGGTTAAGGGACCCTGACGAAGGCTTGTATAGTAGCCGGGGAGCCAGCACCAAATATTTGAGAGGACCTGTGATGTCATGACATACTTTTTATTTGTGTTTTTTCTATTCACTTGGTCATTAAGGTCCACAGAATGAGAGGTCTGCTCTGCCGGAAATATCGCGAAAAAAAGTTATGGCCATTTTTGTATACCCCACCATAGACTGCAACCAATAGGCTATAAGGCACAATTTCATCATACTTTAAGTAGCATGTGACATGTCAAACTAGGGGGTTTTCATGATTCTGAATCCATTCCAAGCATTAGTTTTGCATGAATAACACTCCTTGGCCTAAAAACGGCTATAGCCGTCATCACAAATGTGATGAGGTCATGTGTCAAGTGGATATGGCCAAATTATGGCTGATGTTGCATTGTTAATTTGTTATATCTATGTGGTCTTGATCAAAAGTAGTGAGAGGCCGCATCTGTATCAGATCCAGAGAGACCGTGAACAGGCTACGTCAGACTATATCAGATTGTAATGAAAGACACACTATGTTACTGTATCGTACAATGAAATAACCCTGTAGAAAAAGAAGAGAGAAAAAAAAACACATATTTCAGAGTCAAACTGAGAACTCTACTGTCGGAGACCTCATCCTGTGTTTGCTGACTAACACATGCAACTAATGTGTAGGCCCACATTATGTAAATAGCCGTGGTTTATTTGCATAATGGGGCGGTGGTGGTTCAGGGGTAGAGTGCCTGGATGGTAACCGCAAGGTTGCCATTTCAAACCCGGGCTCCCCCAGAGTTACTGTCGAAGTGTCCTTGAGCAAGACACTGAACCCCTAATTGCTCCCGATGTGCTAGTTGGTGCCTTGCATGGTTTCCGACTGCCATCGGTGTATGAATGTGTGTGTGAATGGGTGAATGTAATGCACAATCTCTGTAAAGCGCCTTGGATAAAGGCGCTATATAAATGCACCATTTACCATTTACCATAATGGTTACTGGAGTCCAGTAACCATTATGCAAATAACTGGACATGCTCACTGAAAAATGGAAAAGCCTCCATATCCCTGTCTTTGATGTGAACGTAAACAATCGTAAAGGCATTCGTCCCCTAAATACGATAGACGATAGATGATGCTGTGAAGTGAAAATGAATATGCATGTATATTTAGTTCAGTCTGACTAGACCTGAGACAGGGATAAATCACGCCCCCACCGGTGCTAAAAAAAAAAAAAGTAATGGCCAGGGGGATATCAAAAGCAGAGACACAGGTCTTTCCATTGTAAATCTGTGTTCTGGGCCTGTCTGCTGCTGGATTGACGTCAACGGACAGCTGCGTGGCAGCTCGTCACACAAGACATGGAATAAGTGGGCAGAACAGGAAAGTTCAATGTGTGCGTGTGTGCGCGTGTGTGTGCGTGTGTGCGCGTGCGGGCACGCGTTTCCATGTTTTGGGCATGTTTACATTTCCATATTGGGACGGTCCATGTTGTTGGTATGGAGACTATGTTTACCTTTCTTCAACGTGAGCCTTAATTAAGACGGAAGACGCCGGCCCAGGCGGTGGCGTAACCGTCTGGGCACCCGACTGGTAATCCAGTCGCAGTGTGCCACGGGTTCGACTCCCGAGCCCGACACGGCCTTTACTGCATGTCTTCCCCCATCTCTCTCCCGTTTCCTGTCAGCCTACTGTCTGTCCCTTCAAAAACCAATAAAAGGCGTAAGCCGCAAAAAAATATCTTTAAAAAAAAAAAAAGACGGAAGACGCCTAAAGTGAGTGATTTGGTTGGACACAAAGAATAGTAATGAAGCATAGCGTTATAGGACTCGGGAGTCTCACACGCCTCAGCTGTAATAATGGGCTCTCAGTCAGCTGATTGTGTACAATCAGCCTAGTTTCCTATTCTCCATTCACAGCTCTGCTGGTCATTAACGTCACACTCCAATCAGAGCTCAGAGTGGCTCCTTTAGTTAGTTAGTTAGTTAGTTAGTTAGTTAGTTAGTTTATTTTTATTTTGGTCATTTGTTAAAAACAATACAGTTGATAGGCATACAGTAGCCTACAACTTAGTCAACAAGGTGACTATTTGGCCGAAAAGGTTAGGGCTGAAGCCGAAGCTTATATTGCCCACCTTATCACAAAAATATATACAATAGAATAGAATAGAATGGCCTGGGCCGTGGCTCAGCGGTCCAGGCACCTTGGCTGGTAATCCAGTCTGGCAGTGTGCCGCGGGTTCGACTCCCGATCCCGACGGCCTTTACTGCATGTCATCCCCCCATCTCTCTCCCCATTTCCTGTCAGCCTGTCTGTCCCTCCATACAAAATATAAAATAAAGGCGAAAGCCACAAAAAAAAAACATAAAAATAAATTAAAAAAATAATAGAATAGAATTCTTTACGTATGGCTAACACTAGAGCTCAGAGTGGCCCAAAACGACAGGTGGTAGCTGGGGTGGAGGAGGGTGAGACAGGTGGTAGCTGGGGTGGAGGAGGGTGAGACAGGTGGTAGCTGGGGTGGAGGAGGGTGAGACAGGTGGTAGCTGGGGTGGAGGAGGGTGAGACAGCTGGTGGTAGCTGGGGTGGAGGAGGGTGAGACAGGTGGTAGCTGGGGTGGAGGAGGGTGAGACAGGTGGTAGCTGGGGTGGAGGAGGGTGAGACAGGTGGTATACTGGGGTGGAGGAGGGTGAGACAGGTGGTATACTGGGGTGGAGGAGGGTGAGACAGGTGGTAGCTGGGGTGGAGGAGGGTGAGACAGGTGGTAGCTGGGGGTGGAGGAGGGTGAGACAGGTGGTAGCTGGGGTGGAGGAGGGTGAGACAGGTGGTATACTGGGGTGGAGGAGGGTGAGACAGGTGGTATACTGGGGTGGAGGAGGGTGAGATAGGTGGTAGCTGGGGTGGAGGAGGGTGAGACAGGTGGTAGCTGGGGTGGAGGAGGAGGGTGAGACAGGTGGTATACTGGGGTGGAGGAGGAGGGTGAGACAGGTGGTAGCTGGGGTGGAGGAGGGTGAGACAGGTGGTATACTGGGGTGGAGGAGGGTGAGATAGGTGGTAGCTGGGGTGGAGGAGGGTGAGACAGGTGGTAGCTGGGGTGGAGGAGGGTGAGACAGGTGGTATACTGGGGTGGAGGAGGGTGAGACAGGTGGTAGCTGGGGTGGAGGAGGGTGAGACAGGTGGTAGCTGGGGTGGAGGAGGGTGAGACAGGTGGTAGCTGGGGTGGAGGAGGAGGGTGAGACAGGTGGTAGCTGGGGTGGAGGAGGGTGAGACAGGTGGTAGCTGGGGTGGAGGAGGGTGAGACAGGTGGTATACTGGGGTGGAGGAGGGTTAGAGGTGGTATACTGGGGTGGAGGAGGGTGAGAGGTGGTATACTGGGGTGGAGGAGGGTGAGATAGGTGGTAGCTGGGGTGGAGGAGGGTGAGACAGGTGGTAGCTGGGGTGGAGGAGGGTGAGACAGGTGGTAGCTGGGGTGGAGGAGGGTGGGCGGCAAAGGTTTAAGCAGACAACAGCGCAGCAGTATCAGTGTGCAGCAGCAAGCAGGATGAGCAGTGCAAACTTTCAGTTTAAATAGCCGGTATGGAGATGGAATAAGTGGATGAGATTGGATGAAGTGAATCATGTGAATGAGAGCGTGACGCTGAGGCGGCCCAATAGCGACTTTAAGCAATGACGGCTACGGCAGTCGGCTACGGCAACCGGAAATGGATCCGTCGCAGCCCTTTCTACTACGGGAGAACCTACACTTACACGTAGTGTCTACAACGCCATGTCATAACCATGTTTATTGAAATGATAGCTGTCATACATTTACACCGATTACTCCATCACCTCTCTTATGCTGTGTAATGTGTTGGCATGCTCTGAATGAAGAAATAATTAACACTAATACCATACAGTATGTCATATTAACCATGTTTATTAAAACGGTTTTAGAATAACACAGACTGCTCCAGCACCTTCCTCTTTCCACTGCTGATCATGTCCAGCGCATACGAATTAAGCAATATCGGCAAGTTAGCTGATGTGTTAGCTGGGGTGTTTAAAAAAATAGTTGCACATGTTGCTGCATGGGAACCATGGGAACCAATGTCGCCGTCGCCGACCGCTGTTTGCTTAACGATTTTGACAGCTACGGCGATTGCGCCACAGCTCCCGCACTTCCACCTAGCGGAGCCGTCCTGAACACAGTCGTTGCTTAAAGTCCCTAATGAACGGCCGGCAGCAACTGCACTGTGTCTCCTGACTGAACTTGCTTTGTGTATGTCTGTGACAAGCTCATATCTCTTAGCCTAAAACAGCTGATCTACAAGACCATGTAGATCTTCTATTTTTGCACAATGTTGTCCTATTTTCGCCTAAATGTTCTGTTCACCTAGCATGACATCCCCGGAATAGGGACGCTCGGGTTCACGTGGTTAATCGCAGTGAATTTCACATGAAACACAGACACTGCCTGAGGAGTAGTAGTGGTAAAATGTTCAAGATCTTTTGAGCTGGACCATGGCAGTAGTAAACACCAGCTATGGGTCAGTTGACCATGAAATGCCAAGCCACAGAATAGGCTCTGTCTGGTTCCAATTATTGGTCTGGAGAAATAGTCCCTCTTCTCTGCATTCTCTGGCTCACAGTCCTTCGTACAGAGGAAGTGTGCTCACCACAAGAAAAACAAGAAGAATAAGAACAATTTGAGATTCGTGATCGATTAGAGAGATTATCAGCCTACTCCCTAATGTCATTTAATTAAATAAGTGCATTTTATTTACATCTGGCAAAGAGATGAAGAGTATATCTAAGGTTTTCCTGCAGCTGCTGTGCGTGTGTGTGTGTGTGTGTGTGTGTGTGTGTGTGTGTGTGTGTGTGTGTGTGTGTGTGTGTGTGTGTGTGTGTGTGTGTGTGTGTGTGTGTGTGTGTGTGTGTGTGTGTGTGTGTGTGTGTGTGTACAGTATTTGTGCGTGCGTGCGTGCGTGCGTGCGTGCGTGCGTGCGTGCGTGCGTGCGTGAGAGAGAGAGAGTGTTTTCTATTAAAAACAAATGATCATGATTATAATCATCTGGACTGGTCCCAGTCAACATTACAGTCTTTAGGACGCAGGAAAGACAAAGTATGCAAAATCAATAACCGCATAATAAGACAATGACTAGAAATAGAATAACATTTAATAAAAATATAAAAAATAAAAACCTCCATACAGTATTAACTCCGACCAAGGCTTTCATTGGGAGACAGCAAAATGGGAACGTCAAAGTATAAAAACATAGGGATCTTAATCTGAGTTTGATCAACTCCTACGCTGAAGAGGATGCTCGCTTGGCTTGACTTTCTCAGAATAGCACACGTTCTTAAGTACATAATAATTGCATTCTGCTTCACTTATAGTTTGGTTTGATGTGGGGGTGTAGTATTTCACGGCTGTGTGTGTACTGGCAAACTTCTTACTTTTATTATCATGGTGAGGTCTGAAAATAAGATCTCTCTCTCTCTAAAAGACACTATAGACTTTTGTTATTAAATTGTGGTCTACAAATGGCGGCGGTTTTTGGATTACAGACCCCCAGCAGTAGGTAGCAAATGTTTCATCACTCGTGGAAAAAGCCACCTTTTGGTTGCTGGATCGGATCAAAACGTAAAAACAAGTTTCACAATAGCAGACAAAACATTTGGTCCTGTTTTTTTTGGCATCTTCCACCTTCCTACCAACAGCCATTAAGACATTTAGACCTGAGATCAGATTCTAAAAATGTCTTCTACATCCTGTTTTCTGAAAAAACTATGTTTCTATGTCAGTCGTTCTTCGATTTTTAAAAAGGTGGACCCTGTTGTAAACAAGTGTAATGCTTCGTGTGACATGTACCCATTCTGCAAACCGATCAATTCCAGTAACTCCCAAGTTGATCTCTGTGACATTCTTCATCGCTTACATTTGCTTATTTATTAAATATTTGGACGCTATCCCGACGAACCTCATCTATGATGTACTGTGCTAGTGTGAAATTAATAGATAGCTACAGTAAGATGGATAGATGAATACTATGCGTGGGTGTGTGTGTGTGTGTGTGTGTGTGCGTGTGCGCGTGCGTGTGTGTGTGTGTGTGTGTGCAAAATAAGTGCTGAAGCTTCAATATGCCTTGGCATAGCATCTCCTGTGGATTCCTAAGTGAATAACAAATCATTCCACTGCAGCGTATTCAGACAGCCTACGCACATGAAGGCTGACCTTGTTTCGTGAACTACGGTCCATGTTGTCACTGGTGGGATTCATTTAGAGAGAGAGAGAGAGAGAGAGAGAGAGAGCTGGCCAACATATCAAACATGGGACTGAAGAAACATTCCCATTTGTCATCATGTCTCGCGTTTATGATGCCTGCCACTCGTCACGTACCAAACACTACAGACTGTGCTGGTCTGAACTCTGATCTACAATCGAATTTAGGAGTTTGCAAGTTTACAACTAGAAAATGTGCTCAGTAGACCAGGGGTTCTCAACGTTTTTGGCCGGGGACCCCCGGAAATGCTTTGGCAACATCTCGGGACCCCCGCCCCGCCCCCTCCCGGCCCCCAATATAAATTGACTGCTACAATAACCTTAATAATAGAGACAATACACCATAAATAAACACTGAAACCAGATATAATCATTAGGGAAGGTGTATGCATGTACTATGTGTACCATGTAAACTCTTCATTTCCATTTTCCAGCCATTCAGTTGCATAAAGAAAAACATTTTTTTTTATTTTTTTTATTTGGGGACCCCCCAAAATAATCTGGCGACCCCCCCCCCCGAGGGGTCGCGACCCACGGGTTGAGAACCCCTGCAGTAGACCATGGACCTCCGCCAAGATGACTGCTTGTCTCTACGGTGTTGCTGTTGTTGTTGTTTTGACCAAAATTCCTAATACATTGTGCTTAATTTACTCACCACTGAAAAAAGCATTGAGTTTGTTACTCATCATGACTTAGTAGAAATCAGGCTTTGGTCGAGGGATAGATTCTGGGGTCTGGATGTTGACAAGAAAAGGGAAGTTAATCAGTGCTGCCCGCCCGGTCCGATGAAAAAGCTTCTTTTATTTTTAAGTATCGCGGTATAACAACGAATCTCCGCTGCGGTTGTGGTTTTTTGCCTGAAACGTAAAATGATGTGTATGTGGTAGTTTTGAGTCAAAGGGAGCAATTATATCTCACCTTTTGGGTGGGAACCCCTTTTGGTGTTAGCATTATGTTATGCTTTAGCTATTGAAAAATAGCAGATCTGCAAGCTCATAGCGCGCCACCGAGTGGCGCGCTACGAGCTGGTAGGTCTGCTATTTTTTGAAAAATCAAAGAACGACTGACATAGAAACATAGCTTTTTCAGAAAACTGTCAGGATGTGGAAGACATTTTTAGAATCTGATCTCAGGTCAAAATGGGTTAAGAGCACTAATGCCATGTCTAATGCCATGTCTGCTCTTAAACCCATCTGACCACGAAATTGAAGATTTTCAAGTGGGTCCTGATTCAGAAAAGGTTGGGAACCACTGCCCTACAGTATATACAGTTCATAGACAAATAGCGAAGCTGAACAATGCGTTGCATCATGATTCACGACACGTTGTGATGATTTATTTATTGTCTCCACCAGGCCGAAGGCATGGGGAGAGAGTATGTTTTGCACTCCGTCCGGCTGTGTGTGTCCGTGTGTCCAGAGGCGGACTTACCGTTTTTTGGGGGGGGTTTTTTATTATAAAATTGTAAAGTATTGAAATCCAATTCAAGTGAAATGTGTGTATAGTTATTGTATTTAGTTGTATTATGGTTAAACCATTGAGAGCTTATGCCTGCCTGCCTGCCTGCCTGCCTGCCTGCCTGCCTGCCTGCCTGCCCTCTCTTTTTAGGGGCCTGGGTACCCCAAAATGAAAACAAAATAGCCCAAATTATTTTGGCTCCGCCGCGTGCCCCAAGGGGGGCCCTCAAATTTGCTCCAGCCCGGGGGCCCTCAGCAAGGTAAATCCGTCTATGCGTGTGTCCATCCGTCTGTGTACAGCTAATCTCCGGCACCGCTGGTCCGGCCGATGCCAAACTGTGCGAACACACTCCTTGGATGCGACAAACCTCTACCACGAATTCTTCAGAACGGCCTGTTATAGCGCCACCATGAGGCCGATTTTTGCTGAACACATTTCATTTCATTACTCTTACACATTTGATCCATACATCACGCATATTGTATACCAATTTGGTATACACTATCTCTATAATCATGTGATCAATATGCAGATCTGTTTGATTTTTCATGTCCCTGATTGGCTAGGATGGACATCTAAAGTTTGCACGACTGGCCCGTTTAGAACAAAATGGCTCAAATCATGAAGAGGGGGGGGGGGGGGGGGGGGGGGAATTGCACCACTCAGTTCACACGGGTGTGATTTTTTTTGTCAATGAATAGGATATGATTTTATGAACTCTTGTCGTTCTGATTTTATTTTATTTTATTTCATTTAACCTTTATTTAACCAATAAAAACCACATTGAGACTGAAGTCTCTTTTTTTAAGTGTGAACTGGCCAAGAGAAGAGGCAAAATAAGTGACACAGCTCTGCCCGTAACAATAAATACACGACAAAAAAACAGGACAGACATACAATGCTGCAATGCAATACAATGCATACATACAATGCAATACAGTACCCACTACCGAAGAAGATCAAAGGGAGAACAGGAACGTCTAGTAACGCAACCAATAAAGACTAATAAATAAAAACTAAGCAACGAAATTTGCTAGTAAACTTAAAAAGCACATTTGCTATACGTCAAAGCAGATGCAGATGCTGATAATCACTCAAGACAATAAAATCGCCCACACTCTAGCCTTTCACCACTACAGTCTTAGCTCGTTCTTTCATTTCCTCCGCCATCAGTTTGCTCTCCATCTTTGTCCTGACACTTAATCTCTTCATCTGCCGTTTCCTTTTCTCATCTGTTTGTACCACAACCATCATTATAGATCATTCCAGCACCTGCTCTCCTAATGTTGTCCTCTCATTGAAGCCTAAGGCAATGTCAGATTGTCAATACATCATTCAACACAGCTCTACCTGGTACTTAGAATGGCACTAATGCACGGTATAACACGACACGACACCAACTTCGACAGGTTGAATTGAATTAAACATAATTGTGATTCTATTTGGAGGCAGAGTGGAACATGCTGGTGCATGCATGCCGAGCAAGACACTGAAACCCCTAACTTCTGCCGATCAGCAGGTTGGTGCCTTAAGGCCTATTCATAGTCTGGATTTTCGGTGGTGAGTAAAAACAGAGAGAAGGGCTGGAGCGGTGGCGGTGGTTAGCTCTTCACCGCGGCTCGTGACGTCATGTTGTAGTTCGGTGGTCACCTAACCACCGCAAATCCAGACTATGTATGAACCTTTACACTTCACTGTTTAAGTTGGTGTGTGTCTGTGTGAATAGGCCAATCCAGCCATTATTTGTAAAGTTGCACCATTCACCCTTTATGCTGTGACTAAAATGCAGTTTATGAAAACAGGATTGACCAACATGACCAGTGACACTGTTCCTAAAGGCAAACACAAAGACAAGCTGTGCTATTGCGTGTGTACACACACGTTGTTTGTGCAGGTTTAAGCTCCTCTACAGTATACCGGTATATGCATAATGTATGTGTGCGTGATGGTAGTACCGTATGTGAGGCTTTAGTTTCCTAATGTCTCCTAATGATGGAAATTGTCATTGTTCAGCTCACAAAGCCAGCTGTTGATCAGTCCGTGCGACCTTTCTGAACACATTCACTGCCAGGTATTAATTAATTAATTCTTCCGCCACTGCCAGGGCTTTGTTTTTCAGTGTAGACCCTTTTCCCGAGACGTGAACCGAAAGTAAGCAAACGCTGTGTAAAGTGACGGACGATCGTATTCTCTTTCACCCGGAAAAATAAATCTTGTAACCGCGATCATCGGTTCACAGGATTTTAAAGCTTGTTTTGACTTTTCACTGCCGGTTCAATTCCGGTTTTATCGGTCACCTAGCAATCTAGAGAGCCATTCATACGTTGGCGAAGATCGCAATCTAACGTAATCAATGAAAACCCTGAAATGATGAGTTTACTCGTCAATGGCAGTCAATTTGTTAATGGGCAGCCTTGATGAGACACACAACGGTCTAATCCTTCCCTAGGGGCATGGTGGGTAAAATAACCCTTATGGCAGTGGTTCCCAAAGTGGGGTCCGGGGACCCCCAGGGGTCCTTGAGGGAGTTCCAGGGGGTCCCCAGCTAAATGATAGTTTGGAACCAAATGGACCCTCATGGGTCTGTAACTCTGAGAGTGTACTGATGGAACCAAATGGAGTTAAATTAGCATTGATTTTACAATATAAATTTGATGTCCCAGAGATAAAAATGCCATTAAATGGGGGGTCCGTAGACTAATGCATGTCAAACTGGGGGTTCTTGACATTAAACGGGTTGAGAATCACTGCTAGAGCCATAAAAATCTTCTCTTATGGGGGGGGTCCCTGGTATATCTTTTCAAATGGCGTGCTATTAAGTCAATTTGGGGGTCCTTGACATGAAAAGGTTTGGGAACCACTGCCTTATGGGAGCTTGAGAGCATCTCCACCAACCAATACTATGAGGTGGGGGGGGCTAAGTATACAAGCGGGCATCACATGACACCTGATGCACATATTGAGCACATTTACGCTCAGCTACATTCCGTTACATTACCGTACATTTGTTACTGGTACAAGTGCATGAGTACCTTATTTAATTCTTCATCGAGCAGCTTGTGTGGTTCGTATGGGATTGAGATCATTATATAACCCATTTTGACCTGAGATCAGATTCTAAAAATGTCTTCTGCATCCTGACAGTTTTCTGAAAAAGCTATGTTTCTATGTCAGTCTATGTCATCGTCGATCTTTCAAAAATAGCAGACCTACAAGCTCGTAGCGCGCCACTCGGTGGCGCGCTACGAGCTTGTAGATCTGCTATTTTTCAATAGCTAAATTATAACATAATGTTTAAAACACCAAAAGGGGTTCCCACTTCCCGCCCAGAATGGGATAAAACAGTAGATGCCAAGAGGAAGAGGAGACGGTCTCTAATGGATTTCCCTTTCAGTAAAAACCTAAACCTAATTTGTTTTGGACACACTAGTGTACAGCAGACCGTAAACGTGGATATATAATAGGCAAGTATACTGTAATGTGTCTTACGGTATCCGCGTGATTCCATTTAGTGCCGGGGTTTTCAACCCTTTTCACATCAAGGCCCATTATTTATTTGGTATTTGAGCAACGGAACCACCATCTGATGACATTTAGCCTCTCAGACCTAAAACTTAGAATATTTTGTTGTCGTTGGATACGATTTTGTCCACATTTCCATGCTGTATTGATGTTGGTACCATTAGGAGAGATAACAGGCAAACGTTGATCAAAATAACAATTCTTCTACATTCTCTAATTGTGTATACTTCATGTAAATTAAGAATGCAGATGTTTAACAATCATTTAACTCTTAAGAGCGTGAAATAAAAAAAATCGTTTTGGTTTCATTTTTTTTAAATTGAATATGGGTCCAGTTGGTTACCACCAACTCCATCATTTAGCTGGGGACAACAAAAATAGCAGACCTACAAGCTCGTAGCGCGCCACTCGGTGGCGCGCTATGAGCTTGTAGATCTGCTACCACTGGTTGAAAACTACTGATTTAGAGTAAAACATGTACATAACCCAGACAGCCACATGCGCAGACAGTAAGTCTGTACATTATATGTACAGTACTCACTATGACTGTTCCTCCACAGTAAGTACACATCATTATTTTGTATTTATTAATGTTTTGTTAAAATAACAGTGTATAGCTGTATATAGTATATTTATTATGGGTCATTTATTTACTGCATGTCACTCCCTTAGTCTCTCTCTACTGTGATATCAATAAAGGCTAGATCCTAGAATCTAGCCATTTTTACACTCAGAGGTGGTTCTGGCATTAGGATGCCTCTCGAGCGTCTCCCTAGGGAGGTCCTCGATGCACGCCCCACTGGGAGGAGACCCCGGGGCAGACCAAGGATCAGATGGAGGGATTGGAATGGTACGCCTGGGGATGGCCCAGCCTCGGGATGCCCCAGGAGGAAGTTACTAATGTTGCTCTGGAGAGGGAGGTCTCTGGAGCTCTCTGGTGGAGCCGTTGCCCCTGCAACCAGACTACGGATAAGCGGTTGAAGCTGGATGAATGTAGTTACGGGTCCACTTTTCACACTCTCATAATTAAATGAACACTGCATGTGGTTTGTTTGAACTGAGCCTGATGGCGATTAAGAGCAATGATTCATTTACATCGTCATCACGTCATCACAACACAATTCCATTACATCATGTTATGGGAATGTAGGGAGAAATGGTGGATCCCCAGCCTGGAATTAACACCCAGGCCACACCATTTAACCATTTAAAGATGGAGTACTTTTTCTGTTTTGTATGTGTCTTTGGAGTTGACATTATTCAAATCGACCCCCAAGTGTAGTTAGTAGGCATGTAACGATTCACTCAACTCACGATACGATTCGTATCACGATATGAGGTTCACGATACGATTTTTCACGATATTAAAATAAATATATATTTAAAAGAAAAATTACAGTTTATTTTATTTTATATAATACACACTAGCCCCCCCCCCCAAAAAAGGGAAATTGAAAATCGATTTTTTAATTTCAATGAGTCGATTCATATCGTCGGGATTAATATCGATATATATCGATATACGATATATCGTTACATGCATAGTAGTTAGAATATTGAAATATGTATTCCCTGTGTACTTTTGGTTTCTCCCTGAAAGCTGAAAGCCTTTGAGTCAAAAGGCCCAATCGAAATACTCTGCGTTAGTGTCATCACAATCTCATCGCCTCCCCTAACCCCTCCCCCATTAATTATCATACAACAACAGCTGCGGCTTCAGTTTAGGTGGATCACCACCCACCTCAAAAGAAAAGAACATCGTTCTCCTACTATAATCATAGTACCTGATGAACATGTTTTAGTTGGCGTATATAAACTATATCAGGGGTCCTCAACTAGAAATGCTGCAGGTCCACTAATACTTTTTGAAAAAGACTAAGGTCCGGTCCCATGCCACGCAGCGCGGGCCACGCAGCGCGGGCCACGCAGCGGCCAGCGGAGAACGGGGTTCTATATTTTTTAGTACAGTCACACCAAGGCAAGCTTATACAAATCGGATCCCCTCCCAACCAACCAATACTGGGGTGCAGAGTATTGAAATAAAATGTTTCACAAATATTCCCCTCCAAAAATTCACAGCAAATGAGAGGTATTGTGTTGAGGCACAAAGAACACTTTTATTTTGTCAAGCTTTTTTTTTTTGCCCAGGGTCCACAGACAGGTGGTCCGCGGTCCGGTCGTGGACCGCGGTCCGCCTATTGAGGACCCCTGAACTATATACTTGGTTGACCAGGGTCCTATAGTTAAAAAGGTCTTTCGGTACACCTACCGGTACTTCAAGGACAGGTGGGTATAGAAGCAGGCAGTCAAAAACAATGCATGGAAAAAGGGGAGAGTCCCACACGTCTTCAGAATGTTTCTGTCGCACCGACTGATCAGATACCTGTGTTGTATTCTCATTAAATGTTTGGCTGTTATGTGAAGACAGTGTGCAGTTAACCGGGGCCCACCACAGGGATGTATACTTGGTCTCCTCCTTGTTTTCCTCTAAACCAGATACTGTATTATCAAGGCTGAAAATAGATTATACAAGCTCACAACGATTTGCACTTGCAACATTACGCAGTGTACGCTTGTAGATCGGCTAATTTTCACCTATTATGACATGTAAAAATAAGAAAAGGCCGCACACACGTAGCCACGATGCTGTATATTTATTGAAAATAAACCAACGTTTCGACCTTTCGGCCTTTCGACCTTTCGGCCCCCTATGGAGGTGGACTCCATAGGGGGCACATAGCCAAACAGTAAACACATCTTGTGCATTGAATGTTTATTTATTCTGGTTATATTTGTCATGTAAGCATGGTTACTTGCCTCAAAATGGCTTCCCAATCACTTGATTGTTTTTTCCTGATGACGACCACACCCCCTATGGAGTCCACCTGTTGTTGCTCCCCTATAATTGTGTGTTTGTCCTCAGACAGGTCGAAACGTTGGTTTCTTTTCAATAAATATACAGCATCAGTGGCGTGCACAGATAGACACTAGGGGGTGCTAGAGCACCCCCTGCCCTTTTGGCAATGTGCCCTTTTGAAAAAAAAAGAAAAAAAAATGATTTTTCAAAAATAGCAGATCTACAAGTTCATAGCGCGCCACTCGGTGGCGCGCTATGAGCTTGTAGATCTGCTATTTTTCAATAGCTAAAGCATAACATAATGCTAACACCAAAAGGGGTTCCCGCCCAAAATGGATTAAGGCAACCGGCCGGTTCCACGCGCTGCACAAGGTGCCCTTTTTTAACTTGAGGACCTGTCCCTCTAAATGTCTGTGCACGCCACTGTACAGCATCGTGGCTACGTGTGTCAAATTTTTACTGATGTACTGCCTTAGGCCAGCAGCACCTCACCAACACTGGTGTGCGCCCTTTCCTGCTTTGTCTACCTATTATGACATGGCCATAATTGGGATGCTATGTGGTTTCATGTGGTTAATAATAACATGGGTCCTCTTTGAATTACAATGCTGATATTTCTACAGTACAACTTAGCTGGTGAATTAATATCATCTCTCTCTCTCTCCTGCATTTGCTTTATGTCTCTCTTCACTGTCTTTGAGAACTTTATATAAAAAACATGCATGCGATTTGTGATAAACTACTACCTGAGCGTAAATATGAGCATATGTCTATAAGCTCCTTAACTGTCTCCACCGCGACACTGGAGGACCCAGTGAGCGAGGGGTAGAGGCTGGTTGTGTGAGATGGGTTTTATGGTGAAGTCAGACCCCAGGACAATATATATAATGAAGACATATACTATTGCATATTAATACTACTTTCAACCTTCTACTTAGTTAATAGGGAGGCGAAAACAATTTTTTCAGTTCAACTTGTAAACCATTAAAAACGACAAATTGGTTACTAATCATATTATTATCAGTTTCAGAGGTCGAACAGTAATTGAGTAAGTAAATGTCCGTGAGTACGTAATTAATTGTAAATTCTTGGGAATTGTACCTTTGTACATGTATATTTCCTTTACTGTGCACTTCAAGTGTAATCCAGTGAATTTCTACACTTTATTGGTGAACTATCCAAATTAGTTACTCCAATTCTGAGAGATAGTCCTATTCACCTCTGAATCTCATTATATACAAAACACAATAAAATGTACTCATAAGGCTCCATTTTCGTCACCGCTAAACCCCTTATCCCTAAACTTCTTTGCCTTTTTTACTATTTTGAAAAACATTTTTTAATAGTTCAACTAGCCAATCTACATTGACACGTTGTGAGCTTGTAGACTGGCCATTTTAACTATTCAAAAATGTTTTGCAAAATAGTAAAAAAAAAAAAAGGCAAAGAAGTTTAGGGATAAGGGGTTTAGCGGTGACAAAAATGGAGCCCATAGTGTCTGCCACATCAGCCTTATAGAGTGGTCCCGACATGGGGTGCAAAAGGGGGTGGGGGTGTAATTCTATGTTACATTACATTACATTACATTACAGTCATTTAGCAGACGCTTTTATCCAAAGCGACTTACAATAAGTGTATTCAACATAGGTAGGGAACAAAAACTACTAATCACCAGAAGTTTTTAGTGCATTTTCTGCAAAAACAAGCAACCAAGAGTATACCTAGCGCTAAGGTAAAAGTGCAATATATCAGCTACCTATTTCCTTAACCAGATGAGACAAAATAGCTAAATCAAATGAGCATGAGCTAAAACAATTAAGTGTATCGACTAAACAAGATCCAATAAACAATACAACAATAGAAAACAAGCGTTCGTACAACTAGTTAACAACAAGTAGGTCAGGCAGAGAGGAAGGGTAGTGTTTCCTGAAGAGGTGGGTTTTCAACCTGCGGCGAAATATGGGCAGTGACTCTGCTGTCCTAACATCAGTGGGGAGTTCATTCCACCACTGTGGGGCCAGAACAGAAAAGAGTCGTGACCGTGTGGATCGGCCAGAAGGACCCTTGAGTGACGAGGCAATCAGTCGCCCCGAGGTGGCAGACCGAAGTGGTCGGGCAGGGGTGTAGGCATCGACCATAGCCCGGAGATATGAAGGAGCTGTTCCTTTCACTGCCCTATAGGCTAACACCAGGGTTTTGAACTGGATGCGGGCCGCTACGGGGAGCCAGTGTAGAGAACGGAGAAGGATGGTTGTGTGGGAGAACTTGGGGCGGTTGAACACCAGACGAGCCGCAGCTTTCTGAACAAGCTCCAGAGGTCTGATGGCAGATGCCGGAGCACCAGCAAGGAGGGAGTTGCAGTAGTCCAGGCGGGAGATGACGAGAGCCTGGATGAGCACCTGGGCTGCCTTCTCCGTGAGGAAGGGGCGAATCCTCCTGATGTTGTAGAGGAGGAATCTGCAGGACCTTGTCACTGATGCGATGTTTGCCGAGAACGTCAGTTGATCGTCCAGGGTCACACCCAGATTTTTCGCAGTCCGAGTTGAGGTCACCACAGCATTATCAATGGTGATGGCCATGTCTCGGTGCGGACAGCCCTTCCCCGGGAGGAACATCAGCTCGGTCTTGTCCAGGTTGAGCTTCAGGTGGTTTGTCGACATCCACGCCGAGATGTCAGCCAGACAAGCAGCAATGCGTGCCTCCACTTGGGTATCAGAGGGGGGGAATGAGAGGATCAGCTGGGTGTCATCGGCATAGCAGTGGTAGGAAAAGCCATGGGAGTGGATGACAGCACCCAGAGATGTAGTGTAGAGAGAGAAAAGAAGAGGACCCAGAACCGAGCCTTGGGGAACCCCAGTTGTGAGCCTGTGTGGTTCTGACACAGACCCTCTCAGCATCACCTGGTAGGAGCGACCCGTCAGGTAGGATGCAAACAGGGAGAGTGCAGAGCCTGAGACACCCATCCCCTCGAGGGTGGAGAGGAGGATCTGATGGTTCACCGTGTCGAACGCTGCAGACAGGTCCAGGAGTATCAGGACGGAGGAGAGAGAGTTCGCTCTAGCGGCATGGAGCGACTCCGTCACTGCCAGCAGGGCAGTCTCTGTCGAGTGACCCACTTTGAAACCAGACTGGTTGGAGTCCAGGAGGTTGTTCTGGTGGAGATAGGAGGACAGTTGTTTAAAGACAGCACGTTCGAGAGTTTTAGATAGGAAGGATAGAAGGGAAACCGGTCTGTAGTTCTTGATCTCAGAGGGGTCAAGTGTCGGTTTCTTCAGGAGGGGGGTGACTCTGGCAGTCTTGAAAGTAGAGGGAAAGTAGCCAGATGTCAGAGAGGTGTTAATAAGGTGGGTTAAGAAGGGAAGAAGTTCAGGTGCAATAGACTGCAACAGAGTGGATGGGACCGGGTCCAGAGAGCATGAGGTGGGGCGACTAGAGGTAACAAGGAGAAGGACCTCGTTAGGGGAGAGGGGAGAGAAGTGGGATAGAGAGGGGATGGGGGGGGGAAGAGGAGTAGATGAAGGTAGAGAGGGGGGGGTGGCAGGCAGACGGGTGTGGGTAGTGCGCAGGGCACCAGCCGGGGGAGGAGGGAAGGAGGATCGGATATCGTTCACCTTCTTGTCAAAGAAGTTGGCGAAATCGTCAGGGAGGAGGGACGAGGAGGGAGGAGGGGGTGGTGGTTGTAGGAGAGAGGAGAAAGTTTCAAAGAGTTTTTTAGGGTTGGAAGCAGAAGCCTGAATTTTAGTGCAGAAAAAAGCAGCTTTAGCAGCTGATAGAGAGGAGGAAAAAGTAGAAATGAGAGATTGGAAGGTGAGAAGGTCCTCCGGGAGGTTGCCATTTCTCCATTTGCGCTCAGCCGCTCTCAGGCTCCGTCTCTCAGTCCGCACTGAGTCCGACAACCAGGGGGCAGGTGGAGTTTGGCGTGCAGGCCTGGTGGTGAGGGGACAGAGATGGTCGAGAGAAGAGGATAGAGTAGAGAAAAGAAGATCTGTGGCGGTATCAGGGGATAGAAGAGCAAAGGATTCAGGGGCAGGGAGAGCAGAGAGAACAGAAGAGGAAAGATCAGTGGAGGAAAGTGAGCGAAGATTGTGACGTGAGGAAATCATGTGGGTAGGGAGGGGCTGTGAGGGGGGAGAGGAGAGAGAGAGAGAGTAGGACATGAAGTAGTGATCAGAGAGTTTCTTACCCTTTTCACTGGAAAGAGGAGTGACAGACAGGTTAGCAATAGAGCAGCCTCTGGTGAAGATCAGGTCCAGTTGGTTGCCCGCCTCATGGGTAGGAGGAGATGGGGAAAGAACTAGGTCAAAGGCGGCGAGAAACGAAAGTAGTGGGTCTAGCTGCTTCTCAGTCGGGAGGTTGAAGTCACCCAGAAGGATGAATCCAGAGCCATCGACAGGGAAGTGGGAGACTAGATGGTCCAGCTCCTCCAGGAAGCCACCAGCAGGGCCCGGTGGGCGATAAACAGCTGCAATGGTGAGCTTGACTGGATGAGAAACAGTGACCACATGAAATTCAAATGAGGTAGGAGAGAATAGTGACAGTGAAACAGGAGAGTATTTCCATTTTCTGGAAATGAGCAGACCAACCCCACCACCTGTCCGCACGGCTCTGGGAGTGTGAGAGAAAGAGTACACATCTGACAGAGCCGCGGGCGTAGCTGTGTTTTCTGGTCTGATCCAGGTCTCAGTCAGAGCAAGGAAGTCAAGGGAGAGCAAGGACGCGTAGGCTGAGATGAAAGCAGATTTGCCTTCCACCACAGCTGAGTGGCAATTCCAAAGCCCTCCCGTTACCACTTGCTCGACGTGAGTTGAAAGAGTAGGATAGATGAGATTAGTTGTGTCGCGACATCTGGGTGGAACCCAGTGTTTGTGCGACCGCCAGGAAGAAGAGAGGACAGGAATAGGAAGAAAACACATTGTAGATCACTAAACATATACCACAATACACTACTATATCTATCACACTACTATATATGTCACTAATCAATGCTACAGCTTATCGTTCAGTGACGAAGTCGGACTTTGACAAAGTCGCCTGTCGCCTTTGTTCGCCTGGCCTTCGTTTGCTGGCCGCCGCTTAACAGCTGACGCTTTCACCTGGTGGTATAAGGCCACTCCAACTGATTGCTAATCGTCTGCCAGGAGTGCTGGCTAAAGCACTCACTTCACACTTCACAAGGAAATCAAGTGGCCTATACTACTTATCAAGTGGCCTATCACAGGGTGAAACTAGTTACACTAGTCCAAAGTGTCCAAAGCCTACTGCTTCAACACAAACAATACAACTATAAACTACTGACTACCACACAAGCTAATAATATAATACTAATACAAAAGTACTTAGAGTAACACTAACAGCAGTTTGCTAAAATACAAAAGAATGCTACTTACTCAACTAGACAGGGGCCAGGAGCTCCGTTCACTTCAAATGTTGGTTTACACGTGGGAATAAGTATGTCTCTCCTAGAGACTTTGGTAAACCAGGGGAGGTCACTCACAATAGGTCAGCCAGACAGCTTTCTAGTTTCCTAATACGGACGTTAACATGCAAGTTTGCTGTTTCTTTCCTTTTTATCCTATGGGGTATAAAATATTTTCTCACAGTGACCATACAAACTTGACCATACAAACTTGACCATACAAACTTGACCATACAAACTTTACAATAGATTTAACCAAACACACTTGGGTGAACAACACCAATGATCTCATCAAACCAATGACATTAATCACCACAAAAACCGCTGTCTTCCCTACTTGGCCTCTTCTTTATCAGCGCCCCCCGGTGTAGATGTCTAGCAGATTTATCTTTGAATTTATTATTTATCCCCGGGACCTTGGCACCTTTGTCTTCAAAGGGCCTCACAGTGGGTCTGTCTTGGCCCTGCCTGACCCCTGGCGTAACCTCGGCCGTATCTTCCTGCCCGGAATCATGTCCTCTGGCCTGCTGCACATCCTTCTCCGGAGTTGTTGTTGTTGAAGATGCCCCATTGCCCATTTCGTTTTTTCGGATTTACGATTTCTCAGATATGGTCCTGGATTGAAACCTGCCTGTCGAGAATCAATGTTGTTGTTTCGTTCCCTTTGTTGCTTGGGGAAGATTACAGGGTCTACATTGTAGACCCTGGTCTCTCACAGAGACGGGCGGGAGGCTTGGAGGTAACCTTTGGCCTTTGACCCTTTGGTAGAGACTGGCCATCGCAGTTCCTCTCCTGTTTCCCATCCCCGAAATTCCTGTGGGCGCACGGACTTTCACCCTAGCCCTGAGGTCACCATGTTTACAATGTCTACAAGCACTTGGTATGTGCTTGAAAATGTTGGACAAACTGACCAACGTGCGGGCCAGCCTATACTATCTCTATCACAACTAAACAGCAGCGTATGTACTCCCTACTCCGACTTAGATCGTTTGGTGCTAGCAGTCAGATCTTGTCTCTTTTCTATATGTGTTGTTCAAACTGTGATGTTGTACTGTAGCACGGCCTGGTTTAACAGCCTATCAATGGTATATAAGAACAAACTCTATAGCCAAATTAAGATCTGTGCTAAAATTGTTGGTAGGCCAGTCGAGGTTGTGTTACGTTCCTTTAAAGAAGCCCAGATCAATAGCATGCTTAGACTAGCAAAGAGCATCTCCTCTGACCCCTTACATGTTTTAAATGATGAATATCAACGGTTGCCCTCCATGAGGCGGTTTAGAGTCCCAAAATATAAGAAAAACAGGCTAAAGAACTCTTTTGTACACCAGTCTGTTCTGCTTTTAAACCAAAATCGGCAAACCAAGAGGATATGTTCTATTGTTCTTGTTCCTGTCTGCTTCTGTGAGTTGTGTCCTGTAATGTACCTTGTGTAATGTATTGTGTATGTCCTGTAATGTACCTTGTGTAATGTATTGTGTATGTCCTGTCTGTATCTTGAACGGTGACGTCATGGACGCAAAGCAAATTTCAGTGAAAGCTGACAATAAAGTTGTATCGTATCATATCGTAAAGATAGATAGAAAGTACGTTTTAAAGCACAGTATAGGAACCTAAATTATAGCACTATATATGACAGACTGCATCCCCTAGTTAATAATTACATCTGCATTTTGGAACAGAACTTTTCACTTGGCAAATGAATATAGTTTGACTGTATACAACAGTGTTAATGTTCAAACATCCATGTCAATAAAGCACATACCGTAGATACAGCATGAGTCAATAGCACAAGAGCAAACTGCAACACCTCACCTTTCGCACTACATCAAACAATTAAAAGGTTCTCCCTCATAGCAGGACTACAGTATTGAGTAACAGGGCACCTTATCTTTCATAATTCTCTGTGATAATAATAGCACTTAAAGTGCCTAAGGTGATTCATTTGAAGAATCCAGTACAGTACTGACTGTAGTACAGCGGTAGCAGACCTGGGAATATGTTAAGACTGATATATACTCTGTTGCGCGCTGAAATATAGCTCACAGCGCGTCACATCGCAGCATGTTGTGATCTTGTAGATCTGCTACTATTGGCGCATGACAGACAGAGTATAATACATTGAGTCAAAGGGGCTGAAAAGGGAACTATAGCATGACTCAGGGCTTAAAGAAAGATCCCAAGACTGAAAATGATTTTTTTGCAAATCTGCACTGATCTCATTTAATGACCCCTATGAAATCCTCAGGACTGAAATCAGTCCCCAGGACGGAGAACTTTAAGCCCTGCAATGACCCATAACTTCACTATATATTATGCCACATTATTACATGGCTTGGTTCTGATTGGTCAATCGCTTAATTCAGCGGTGAATTATGTGTCGATAATGACCGCTCCGCTGTATAACTGACCGCTGCCTAATCAAACCCTCTGAGCACCGGCTGCGCCCTGCTTGATTTACTGCTGTTTCCAAGACAGCCATGTAAACACACACACACTAGTGACACACAATGTCATTTACAGCTAAACATTGCTCTTAAAAATGTTTTTGAAAACATTTGAGCGAGAAATAGACGAAGCAGGACCCGAAAATGGATTCTATTTGGTCAACTCACTTCCTTGTTTTCCGACAGTGCTCCAGCCCTGCAGCTGCAGACGCAGCCAGCGCAAACTTATGGAATACTTTTTTTGTTGTGTTTTGGGTCAATGTATTCATTTATGTTAGTTAGCCATGTAATAAGCGGGATAATATCTGGCTAGGTGGTCATTGTCGGGAGATAATTCACTGACAGGGAGTTTAACCACTCGCCTCGGTGGTTAAACTCCCTGTCGGTGAATTATCTCCCGACAATGACCACCTAGCCAGATATTATCCCTTACATATTCCATGAGCCTCCCCCATAAATGAGTGACGGTCACAATACTATGCCTGTTTATCAGTAATAAATGTAAAAGATAAATAACCAAATGAAGCACTGAACATGTTCTAAAACAAAGTTCCATCTTACCACCACCAAAAGGAAACAAACATTTTGTCAAGTGACAACACTACAAATTCTATCCTGCTTCTGTCTTCCAGTGTTGTTTTTGGCAGCAAATTTTGATTTTAGTTTTATTTGTAGTCTCTTGAATAGTTTTCACATTTTAGTCACGCGGAATGTTTTAGTGTTAGTCTAGTTTTAGTCGACTAAATATCATAAGATTTTCTAAAACTAAATCTAGTTGATTTAGTCAAGATGTATTTCAGCGGGCCTTGATGCCATCGAAATGACTGATTGTACACTTGCTGAAAATAGCTGATCTACAAGCTCACAACGCGTCGCAGCGCGACGCGTTGTGAGCTTGTAGATCTGCTATTTTCAGCATGCAACCAAGTGTATAATATACTGGATCTCTTGTCCACTAGTCTATTCCTAGCATTTTAGTCTAGTTTTTAGCTGTTGACGAAATTGTCAATACATTTTGTCTTAGTTTTAGTCACCATAGCTTAGTTTTCATTTAGTTTCCATTTAGTTTTCGTCAGTGAAAAAAGGTAGTTTTTCGTCTTAGTTTTTAAGTGTTGTCTTCCCCCTGGGAAGACAACACTGCTGTCTTTCCAGGGGTCTTTTCACTAATACACACTGACCTTGAGAACATGCAGTACTGTATTCTCGGAGGCCTTCATGGCAGTATTGTATACGTTACAGTTACAGTATTGTTCAGTATTATACAGTATTGTTCTACCAGGTGTATACGTTATAGTTACAGTATTGTTCAGTATAGAGAGTATGCGCATGCTTAAAGTGAATGGCACATCGAGTGGCAAATCGAGTGGCAAAGCAACAGGCAAAGTGAGTTTAACATTGTTTAACGTTGTTTAATGCAATCAGATATGACTTTTCTGTGTGGATGTATGGGCTGTCAAGGCCAGAAAGTAGTTTTTTGCCACTCGGTAGGCGTTCCTGCATAACTTGATGATGATGTCACACGCATACCCTCTATTATACAGTATTGTTCTACCAGGTGTATACGTTACAGTTACGTGAGAGTGCTTGAATACATGATGTTACATGATGAAGGCTCTGATGTTACCACGCACAGCTTTTCATGTTCTTTTCCGACAGCAACCGCATTACAGCAGTGTTGTTTTTGGCAGCAGATTTTGATTTTAGTTTTAGTCATGGTCTTTTGAATAGTTTTCATTTAGTTTTATGTAAAGCAGGAAAACGATATGCACATCCCAGTTTCAGAATACGGTGCTGGACCCAAAAAAATGACTGAATGAAGAAACTTGAGAAAGCCCGGAGGGGCGAAACAGAATTATATCGTGTGCGTCCTTTCATTTAGTTTTAGTCACCTGGAATGTCTTAGTGTTAGTCTAGTTTTAGTCAACATCATAAGATTTTAGTCGACTAAATCTACGGTTGATTTAGTCGACTAAAATATATTTTGGCGGGGCTTGATGCCGTCGTAATGACTGATTTCACAATTGCTGAAAATAGCTGATCTACAAGTGTAAAATGACTTATACTGGATCTCTTGTCCACTAGTCCCTGTTTAATATTTTAGCCTAGTTTATATTTGTTGAAGAAATTGTCAAAATATTTAATCTTAGTTTTAGTCATCATAGCTTAGTTTTCATTTAGTTTACATTTTGTTTTTGTCAGTGATAAAAGGTAGTCGACGAACATTTTTCGTCACAGTTTTAGTCGACGAAATCAACACCGCATGACAGTGACATTATCAGCATTTTCCCTGAATTGTGTGGTCTGTTTGTGCTGTGGAAATGAGTATTGTTTTTTTTTTTGTTTTTTTTAAAGATATTTTTTTTGCGGCTTACGCCTTTTATTGGTTTTTTTGAAGGGACAGACAGTAGGCTGACAGGAAACGGGAGAGAGATGGGGGAAGACATGCAGTAAAGGCCGTGTCGGGCTCGGGAGTCGAACCCGCGGCACACTGCGACTGGATTACCAGTCGGGTGCCCAGACGGTTACGCCACCGCCTGGGCAGTATTGTTAATGAATGTGAGACCAAGGCCTCCAATTGCAATCTACTGTACTGCTGTGATCATTTCCTTCTCACTCATTTACAATGTTCACACATACTATGCTCGTGTGTAAATCCAGATGTCCAGGGTGAAATTAGGAGCTAGAAATATGAATGTCTATATGTTATATTAATTCAATTTAGGCATTTAGCAGACACTCTTAATACAGAGCGATTTACAGTAAGCAAGAACAATGGTAATACATAAAATACAACAAATACAACATCTGTCTAACAGTAGAATATCTATGAAACAGTATACACTGTATGCTATGTCTGTCTACATACAATTCTCTCTAAATTACATAAGTTTAGCCTTTGCATACGCCTGTAAGGTCATCAAGTCTAGTGCAAGTGCTACGGCAAGTGCTACGGGCTAAGATGGAGTCTGAAGAGGTGGGTTTTCAGACTACGGCGGAAGATTGGGAGTGAGTCTGCAGTTGTGATGATTGCAATGGGAAGTTCATTCCATAGTTATGGAGCCAGAGCCAAGTGTGGAGCGTTTTCCCGGCTGTTTTAGTGAAGGTTCTGCCAGCCTCCCTGTGGTGGCTGTGTGATCGGGGTTGTTTTGTAGGCCATAATAATGGGTGAGTTCATCAAAAGTATTGAGAAGAAGCCTCCCCTTCAGGGGCAATGTTATCTGAATTAATTTTCTCACAGAAGTATCTGTGACACATTAAACCCCTCAACTGTGGTTTTCAGATGCAGTACATGAGAATTCTGAGAAGGAAGAGGCGCCTGACAGCATTTGGGGAAGTCCCACTTTCAGTTTGACTCGTCGAATCTCTATTAACATACATGTTGACTACTTAACCACCTCCCTGTGGCATCGCAGTCACATGGAGGTCGCGTGAAGATTAACCACTCAAACCCTATACTGTTCCAATTCCGGTCGCAAAATCATTCTCCGATAATAGCAGATCTGCAAGATTGTAAGATGTTTTTTAAGTGAAGACGCTTTGGTGTAGAGGTGATAAGGGAGGGTGGCCTATACTAGCCTGGCTAATAAGCCAGACTAATATCACACAACACTGTCGCGGTATATTAGTCTGGGCTGGCTCCACTTGGATTTCATTTCCCGGGGGGCGGGTTCAAACATTTTCTCTTCGACGCAATTGGTCAGAGCTACTGTCAGTCAAAGGTCTCAAGCATTGAACGTCACTGTACCAAAGCCCGCCCATATTGCATACCGTGTCCCGATTGGCCCGACCTGTTCTCGGTTGTAGGAAAGAGGCGTGCTACTGAGCCTCGCCAGACCCTAATCCGCTGGCAGGCAAAAGATTTTTTGCCAACGGCTGATTCGGTCTGGTTTATTAACCAGGCTAGGCCTATACAGGATAGACCCCTGAGGAGACCCTGTTTAGCCGGTAAGACCCAACGATGCTTCTCGGTAACATTTTTATTTTAATTCATCACTTTTTTTTTTTTTTCTATTCTTTTTTCACCTAAACATCATCATTGATGTTCATTGTTTAGTCTTGCAATGCCATTGGTCATGATATTTGCATATAAATACCCCCCACAGAGGCACAAATTTACACAACTTCAAAATCTCTGGACTCTGACCCTGATAAAAGTAACTAAAATGCATGTAATACATATATTTGTGTGATCACTAGAATGTCTAGAACATGTATCGTGTATTATTGTGAAAGATATCCACCGAATGTAAATTATTAATTTATTATTATTATTTTAATAATTATTATAAATGTGCATAATATTTCATTACATTTTTTTTTTTTTTTTTTTTAACATTTTTTTTTACATAAGTCCTAGTAGTACAAAGTAGTAGTAAGGTTGAAATCTATTTTTTGCAAGTAGAAATGTATCCGGGTCTTACAGGGTTAAAACGAATTAACTTCCTCTCGTGCTGACAGATCAATACCCACAGACAGAGAGACCACAGGAGGAAGAGAGTGGTGGTTGAGGAGAGAATGTGCAAAAACATTTACCGTTATTTCCTGGGGCGATAAAAAAAAAGAAAGAAAGGAAAAAAAGGGTTTTCAGCGAATCAGATTTTTGTTTTTATGCATCATCAATGACCATTCTGTAGTCTGGAGATAAAGCAGTTAAGGGCAGTTTGAACTGCTGATGGAAATTAACCACTAAAACCCTATACGTTTCTGACTGGCCAGTACGTGGTCTACGCTTGGCACCCTCCTTTCCCCCCCTCTCTCTCTGCAACCAAATGTATTCGCCAAAAATAGCCAATCCACCACAAAAGCTCACAATAGCCGTGAGTGAGACTGTTGGGTCTAGGCTGTTTCCACCGAATTAATTTTCACCATATGTTACAATAGTCAGAATAGTAACGCTAGCGGGTTGTGTTCGTCCACGTGTGGTTAAATTATTCGTCTGACGTGATACAATATCTGTGTCTTTTGAAGTATATACGACACGAGTCACTTACTGACTCGTGTTGTACTTCTACTTTTACCTGCTGTGTATAAGGTAACAAAATACAGCTGCGTAGGTTTTGTGTGGGCTAGATGTCACTCAAGCACTGAGAAAACTGTTGCGCCTTTCTTCGTCCTTTTTCTTTCAAACTTGACTACGGTAGCGGTGGTCTCAAAAACATAAGGGAAACTTTGACAGGAAAAGACTCGCTCACCGTATAGAAAATAGAAGTAAAACTCCTTAAACTGAGACTTAGAAAAATATTTTTTCTTTATTTTAACATGCTCAAAGTGCAATTAAAAAGCAAACGTTTCGGTCCTAGGACCTTGATAGACCTGATAGCACTGACGAAGGTCGTTTGCTTTTTAATTGCACTTTGAGCATGTTAAAATAAAGAAAAAATATTTTTCTAAGTCTCAGTTTAAGGAGTTTTACTTCTATTTTCTATACGGTGAGCGAGTCTTTTCCTGTCAAAGTCTCCTAGATGTCACTCACTCATAAATAAACAAAGACATTTTCTTTTTTTGTTCCATCTTTTGTTCCATCCATTTCATTCTGGGCAGATTTGTTCTCTTGTTGGTATGTAAACAAAAAAACTCTTAAAGTGTGCAAATGGAACCCAACTGATCATTTCTATACAAAGCAAAGCAAAGTTACTATATTTACCCAGGGTAACTGGACTAAGCATCAGATACTTGTTTACAGCCAGGCCCTGCTCATAGAACATTTCATGGTAGTGGTTCAATGCCTTGCTCAAGGGCACTTCAGCGGTGGTAATTGTAACGTGCCGGT
>NC_136792.1:53229515-53344515 GCF_951216825.1 Electrona antarctica
CACACACACGCACACACACAAGGTATAACGTTTTGACAAACTCACAGTGAGCGGGAGGGAGCAGACGGCGAAGATGACCGTCATGAACGCCAGAAAGATCAGGTGGTCGTCCACCTCCTCGTCCTGTCCGAAGATGGCCATCCGCCTCTTCTTCCCCGCCTGGTGCACGCTGGAGCTGCCTCGCCGCAGCGCCTGGCCGAGGTGCATCTTGCACAGGCTGACGATCACATCGCCGTTGCACACGAACACGGCCACGATCAGCAGCGCCGTGAGCGACGAGTAGCTCAGCGAGAAGGCCACGCCGCCGCGGCCCTTGTCCATGTCGATGAAGCACCACGTCCCGGGGCAGTACTGCCGGTGGCGCCCGTAGCCCACCAGCGGCAGCATGCAGAAGCCCGCCGCGAACAGGTAGATGAGCAGCAGGGTCACCTTGGCGAAGCTGCGGCGCACGTACTTGGAGTAGTGGTACGGGTGGCTGATGGCCAGGCAGCGCTCCACGGCCATGGCGCACAGGATCATCGTGGGCGCGAGGCCGAAGAAGGACATGGCGAAGGCGAACAGGTGGCAGAGCCGCGGGTCGCCCGGCGTCAGCCCGAGGAGCGACAGCTGCCACGCGTAGCACACGAACACGGGCGGGCTGAGCAGACAGGTGCCCAGCAGGTCGGTGAGCGCCAGGCCGGTGACCAGGATGCAGAACACCGAGGACTTGGTGCGCCTCTCCTGGCGGTGTACGCCCAGGATGTACAGGGCCAGCACGTTGCCCACCACGGCCAGCGCGAACATTAAGGCGCTGGTGGTCGGCGCGCCCGCCACGCGCGCCTTGGTGATGTTGTCACAGGATAAGGACTCGGAGGAGGAGGATGAGGAGTTTGGGAACAACATTCTGTCGCATGGATGGATGGATGCGTGTTGTGCACGCGCACGCACGCACACACACACACACGGCGAGAGAGAGAGAGAGCTAGACTGGACTTGAAACAAATTATTTATAAGCGTGTCGCGATTGACTTATTATGGAATGATCAACATGGCTGAGTTGATTTCACTATATATCCTTCTTCATGGGGACCAAAAAAGTTTCTGTCGAACAAATCAGAACCTGAAAAATGCGACTATACAAATGCTGCTTAACGAGTCCGAGGCGCTGATCGAGTCAAGTCGCGCTATAAAGTTATAATAAACTATTTAGGCGATAACTTCCATATATCGAACATATATAGTCAACGTCGCAGAAAGCATATATATCCCGCGTCTCTTATAATGTGTAAACTCTCACCTTTCACAGTCTTTAGTTTAACCGCAAGCACAAAAAACAAATCTGTATCAACAGGAGTCAGCCTCAGTCAGTCAGCGAGAACATACATTCCTCAATCCGCGAAGGAGCAACTTATAAACTGGCGCGTGTCGACAGACAGGTTGTACTGTGGCGTCTAATAGAGGCTACTAGCCCCCCGCCCCTCCCCTCTCTCTCTCTCTCTCTCTCTCTCTCTCTCTAATATCTCTCTCCCTCTATTCTAATCAATTTTGAGTCCCACCCACATTTGAGGCACGCCATAGCCTACACACTGACTATAGGCTATTACAGTCACAGTCACAGTCCATACAGGCACAAATCACCAGGGGGCACTTTTTTCCCCCAAAGAGTGCACTTTATTTTTCCAACACCTCTATGTAGGCCTATAACAAATACTCTAGCCTACAATAAGCACAGTGTTTCGTTGAAAAAGGCTACAATTATGCAGCAGCACCAACAACAACAAACAAATACAATTATGTTGAGCATTATAATGGCATCCGTATATTTATTATTTCTATTAGGTATTTAATTAATTTGAAAATGTATAAATAATCATATCCCTGGGTCTGTCCCTGGGTCCCTGCTGTCCCTGGGTCCCTGGGTCTGTCCCTGGGTCCCTGGGTCTGTCCCTGGATCCCTGGGTCTGTCCCTGGGTCTGTCTCTGGGTCCCTGCCTCCTTCTGTCCCTGGGTCTGTCCCTTGGTCCCTGGGTCTGTCCCTGGGTCCCTGGGTCTGTTTCTGGGTCCCTGGGTCTGTCCCTGGGTCACTGGGTCTGTCCCTGGGTCTGTCCCTGGGTCTGTCCCTGGGTCCCTGGGTCTGTTTCTGGGTCCCTGGGTCTGTCCCTGGGTCCCTGGGTCTGTCCCTGGATCCCTGGGTCTGTCCCTGGGTCTGTCTCTGGGTCCCTGCCTCCTGGGTCTGTCCCTGGGTCCCTGTGTCTGTCCCTGGGTCTGTCCCTGGATCCCTGGGTCTGTCCCTGGGTCTGTCTCTGGGTGCCTGCCTCCTGGGTCTGTCCCTGGGTCCCTGTGTCTGTCCCTGGGTCTGTCCCTGGATCCCTGGGTCTGTCCCTGGGTCTGTCCCTGGGTCTGTCTCTGGGTCCCTGCCTCCTGGGTCTGTCCCTGGGTCTGTGGGTCCCTGGGTCTGTCCCTGGATCCCTGGGTCTGTTTCTGGGTCCCTGGGTCTGTCCCTGGGTCCCTGCTGTCCCTGGGTCTGTCCGAGCACGAAAATAGCTTTTGGTTGGTTTTCACAACCAAGTGTCACTGTTGCACAGCTTAACACACACACATATTAACTGTATGATGATTTGCATGATTAGTAGAGTACACGGTAACTCTGTCATTTCTCAACCATTTCGGACGCGGGGCAGCTCCCCAGGGCGCGTTCCTGGGGGTCTGGATGTTCCGGGGACTCCCCAGAGAACCCCAGGGGACCCCCACACGGTATCATTTCTCGACCGTTTTTGAAGGTGGCATGTGGCCCCTGGGCCCCTGGGCCGCCATGCATGCAGTGAGTTGCCCGTGTATGACTTAGAACTTGAACTTCTGCAGAGGTGAGTTGATGACTATTACTCCCCTCACAGAAGTGCGAGAGGAATTGACTGTGCAGACGTTATCTGCAGCAGGCAATGACACAACAACGGGTTACCCAACCAGAGCTTTTTGCTGAATATGGGCCTATACTAAATCTAATATCTCGCCGCAAGATTCTTGCGCACATGGAGTTTTGGTTTTTCTCAGAATAGTTGATACAAATTTGGCTCTGTAGATTGATGGCTGTGTGTGTGTTTGTGTGCGTGCGTGCGTGCGTGCGTGCGTGCATGCGTGCGCCTGTGCGTGCGCCTGTGCGTGCGTGCGTGCGTGCGTGCGTGCGTGCGCCTGTGCGTGCGCCTGTGCGTGCGTGCGTGCGCGCGCGTCTGAAATAAAATATTGAAAATATGGAGTCCAAGTGTCTGTCAACTGTCTTTCCTCTTTCCCGTAAAAATAATAATGCCAGAGGGCTGAATAAATGTAACACTGCTTGAAGCTGAATAATACGGGTATATATTATGATTCATCAGCACCAGCCAGGTGTCTGTCAGCCTGTGGGTGTCGGTTAGAACTTGTCATGGAGGAAGAAGGAAAACCTGGAAAGTGCACCCTTCATGCATAGTGGATCTCTGCCAGGCCTCCATGGTTGCCCACCCAGGACTATATGTTCACTTCACACATGCGGCTGAAAGGAAAAATATCACCTCTGAGACTACAATCTACACTAAAACTGTCAGTATATGTTAACTCTGAGAGTGTCTCAGAGTTATAATAATAATAATAATAATAATAATACAACTTTATTTGTATAGCACCTTTTATGACATGAAATGCAGATCAAAGTGCTTTACAGAGCAATGGAGAAAGAAAAGAAAAGAAAAGCAAGGCATAAAACATTACAATAATAGCAGTAATGGAATTCAGTGAGGACATGAATAACAAGGAATATAAAAGATCAATTCAAAGCAAGAGTGTAGAAGTATAGGTCTTGAGCTGCGCTTTAAAAATGTCTACATAGGCTGCCTGTCGAAGGTATAGTGGAAGTTTGTTCCACGCTTCACCGGGACTCATAAGGCCCATAAGAGGCCATTTGGATCCATCATTTGGCTGGGGTCCACCTGGAAACCGCTCAAGGACCCCACGTTGAGGCACACAGCAGTCTAGTGAAGTCTGAGATGATTGATTACCTTCAAACTGTAACAAAGACAACGCACATCTATGACCAACCCATGACATGATGACGAAGCAGCAGAAATAGCCTTATGAGTTGTGAGAAAAGAAAGAAAAAACTAAAAAGCAGTGGTATATAAGTGAAGCATGCTGTAACGAGAATGATGTTAAATATCATCCTCATAATCAAACAAACATAAAGTAAGGTTCCACTTCCAACTAAGAGCATGTGTTAAAAATAAACAACATTTAGGCTAACAACCTCTCATGCCCGATAGCATAGAAAACATATCCCAAACTAGAAAAAGTGCTCCTCGGAGCACAGGTCTCCGCCAGGTGAGGTATAGGTTATTGTGGCCTCCTGGTGGCGCTATAATAGGCCCATGGGCCTGGGAGATGTGACTTGTATTAGAATGAGAATGAGGGCAACATTTAATTTTCATTGCTTCTCTGCCAGAGCATGGTTCAAGCAAGCAGAGCACACCAGGGTCTGAATAAATTAATCAATTAACCGTTTTATTTATTTATGTGTTTGTTTGTTTGTTTGTTTGTTTGTTTGTTTATTTATTTATTTATTTATTTATTTATTTATTTATTTATTTATTTATTTATTTATTTATTTATTTATTTATTTATTTATTTATTTATTTGCACAATAAAAAAAACTGTTAAAAACAGTTAAGGTAACATCAATAAAAGAGAAAAACATGAGAAAAGAAACCCATAAATGGTTCTCACCTATAAGATAAACAAATAATAAGTAGACAAAGTAATCAAACAGGTATGGAAAACAACAAATACAACAACAAATACACTTGTAAAGCTACAGTTATAGAAGCAGGTGGAGAGGGTTGCTTCATGAGGCTGGCCCTGAGGCCCTCAATCTATTATGTTTAAAGTTACAGAGTGAAGATTTGTGACAACAGTGGATATGGGACCGCCCTACGTTGCTATCTCCAATGATCTAAATCTTCCTCTTTGGGCACAATTCCCCAAAACATGATCATTCAAATCACTACCGAAACCCGATTCTGCCTTGGTGGTGTGCTACGATCAGTGTTAGACTTACAATAGCATGGGATTGAATCCCACTCTCTATAGTAGGTTTTTCACATCAGGCATCATTTTGCAATTTGCAGGGATAATTTGCCACATTAGGCATAGTTTTGTGGGGACTGCGACTGTCCAAACTACGTGGCCGGTTAAGACTGAGGTTAGGGTTAGGTTTAGACATTGTTTTTGTGAGGTTAGGGTCAGGGTTAAGGTTATAGGTTTAGGCATAGTTTCCTAAAAATAAACGCATGGCAGAAATCTCACAAGGCACAACTACCAGTCAAAATGACTGCTCTCACTGACTGGAGTCAGAACACATTCCAATGACTATAAATCTAACGTGTTTCGGTGTGGCGGAGACAATTAGAGCCACCTGTTGACGCCAGCTTAAAAAGCAATAAAAAATGGCGGCATCCCCTCCTTGGCGTCCACATAATGATGTCCACATGGTATAACCCGGTCAGCAGGCAAGGAGCATTTGTATTGTCCTTTTCTTCTGCAGTTTCCCCACATTATCACATTAGCGGTTATACGGATGTTATCAGATGATTTAATCTCCGTCATCAGCCCTTATCAAGACCATGCAATGGAGCCAGTGTGGACATTTCCTACATTGTCCGGCTATAGTATTAACTAGGGATCATGTCGCGCCGATCACGTTTTTTTGCTCCCGATCATTTGATTTTGAGCATCTGCCAATACCGATTTTTCCCGATACAATATTTATATTTTATAGAACACGTTTATGCCATATATCACAATAGTAATCAAAGAGGTAGGAGCGCACAGCAAGAGTAGGGAGGTGCTGACCACGGGAGATATACTTTAAAAATCACACCCGTGTGAACTGAGTGGTGTAAGGTCTTATATAGCCTGATCAGCTGTGGTCTGACGTAATGAAATCACACCCGGGTGAACTGGGTGACCGTAGCAACCATGCTCATTTTTTGGTACGAACAGACAGACAGACAGACACGTAAACTAACAAAGCCAGTCGTAGGAGTGGTTTACACCACTCAAAAAGGAAAGGAGAGGTCGCACAAACTCGTAGTCCTGATGCCAAAAAACTAAAATGTATACAAATACAAAAATAAAACACAATAAAACCCCAGGAGAACCCACTCCCTGGTAGCAAGACCATGGGACAAAGAGCCAAAATAGCACAACAATGGCAGAGAGACCAATGTGTGAGGACTTCCTGTGGAGGAGAGCTCATATAGAAAGGGCCTTTCTGTGTGGAGTTTGCATGTTCTCCCCGTGTCCCCTAGGGTAGGTACCCTCACAAAAAAACATGCAGTAATCCTGGTCTCTAAACTGCCTCCCCCTGGCCAGCCAGGGCACATGATGGAGGGGAAAGGAACTGGTTGGAATAACGTGTTCCTTCCACGCGCTACGTCCAACCGGGGAAACTCCCCCCTGTCAGGTGTAAAGGAACAACTTGGACACTTCATGCATGAAGGAAGCATGAGTTCAAGTCCGTTGCTCTCCCCAGGTTGGCGGAGGGTGTGTAGAGCCCAGGATCACATTAGATAATTGACACATGAAAAATTGGTTACAAAATCGTGGGATAAAAAAAGAAGAAAAAAAGAAAGGAGCACTAATGGGCCATATGTTGGTTAGATCAAATGGACAAACAGGGATCCCCAAACAAACATTTATTAAGAGTTTTAGGCTATGGGTTTTCAGTAGCTCTTTTATATAGAAAGAAAATGTATTAAAAGCCATGAACTGATCAGGGGGAGAGGGGAAAAAGATCCAGGCCAAGTGGGCTGCTGGGCGTGAAGCTCTACCCACCAAAGGGTCTTAGATCAAATTCCACGTTGAGGCCGTTAGGGGCTAAAGTATTCAAATAGTGAATCCAAAATGCTTCTCTTTTTATTAGTGAATTATCGAAGACAAATTAGTACAATATCCCAAATCACAGGCGATATCCAGTCTGATATCATGATATGGATATAATATTGATACTAGGGATGTCCCGATCACGTTTTTTGGCTCCCGGTTCCGATTCCAATCATTTGAAAATGATGTGATCGCGGCCCCAATTTCCGATCACACGATCCGATCGGGACAACCCTAGTACTAACCCTAAATCTAACCTCAGTCTTAAAGGGATAGTTCAGATTTTTTTAACTTAAGTTGTATGAAATACTTGCCATTAATAAAGTGGTTGCAACTGTATTAATTGATTGCCCGAGTCCTGTGGTGGGAGTTCTGCTCTGGTTTTGGTGAAATATCAAGTAGTTCCGGTCATTTTGTGGGGGGCACTGGGGGCCACGCAGTAAAAGTAAATTAATCCACAAAACTAACGTAATTTGTATTGTTGACCTATTTCTAAAATATTAGTGCAACTTCCGTTCTTTTTTTACCCCTCTATCACACAGAACTATGCTTTTTGTGTCCATATCACTACGCCCAAAAAATAGTTCCATCGGGCAATCAATTAATACATTTGCAACCACTATATTAATGGCAAGTATTTCATACAACTTAAGTTAAAAAAATCTGAACTATCCCTTTAAAGGACAACTTAATTTTTTTTCAACCAAGGTTCATGTTTTAGGTTGTTATTAGAGAAAGTAAAGGATGAGTGTTAATTTTTTTTCATTTTCTGCTATCTTTCGTTTTAGGGATTTTAGCTGGGGCTAAATATGTATTTTTTTTACAAAATCTTATAGCGATATATTTTTTTATTATTTACAATAGTCCTACTAGACCCCAATAAATGACATCTGGCCACAAGAGATCATGGGATCTACTGAACGTGAAGGAGGCCTACTGGGGAGTAGCCACACTGTGTGTCATAGGCTCAATATGTCAGTTTGACACATTCAGTAGATCCTGTGATCTTTTGTGGCCAGATGTAATTTCTTGGAGTCTAGTAGGTCTATAGTAAATAATAAAAAAAATAAATTGCTATAACATTTTGTAAAGAAATACATATTTAGCCCCATGCTCGAATGCCCCCGTCCCCCTGTCAAAAACAGCTAAAATCCCTAAAACGAACGAAAGCAGCAAATGAAAAACAAATTACACTCATCTTTTACAAAAAAACTAAAGTTGTCCTTCAACCGGCCACATAAGTAAACATAAAGCCGAGTTGTTGTATAACGCAGTGTCATGATGCCTTCGCTTCGGCGGCAGTAATTTCACTTCTGCGTTTCCTAGTCGCCTACTGGCGGAAGGCAGTATGTAGGAAATGTCCATATAGAGCGTCGCAGTCCCGCCCCCCTCGAGAGACCCGGAAAAGAAATCCCTGTTCATTTTCCTCATAGACTTTTCAGAAAGTATTTATTTAAAGACGTTTATGCCGCGGACAAAGCCAACTCTTGTCGTGACAAATCAGGACAATAAACACAATGTTTTGGGCCAAACAAAGAATTAGAAAGTAGAAAAAAACGGCAGGTTACAACACTTTCTTTTGTTGTTTTTCTTCTTTGTAATGATTTGTTTGGTCCAAAATATTGTGTTTGTTGTCATGATTTTCACGACTCGAGTTGGCTTTGTACGACGCTTAAAAGGTCTTTAAATAAATACTTTTTCAAATGTCTATGGGAAAAATGCATTGGGATTCATTTCCTGGGCATGGCGTCGTCATGAAAGGGGGCGGGACTGCAACGCTCTATTGATCCATTGCATGGGTCTGATAAGAAATTATTGATGATTATGGGTTGATAACATCCATTGCATGGTCTGATAAGGAACATATTGGTGATTACATCCTGTAGAAGAAGTTCCCACAATCGTTTCCGCATAAGTCGTCATTAATTATGCTTCTCCAGCACCTCAAGAGTAAAATTAAGCTTGATGAGCTAAATAAGCTCATCAAATTTTGTAACAAAAATCCCCAGTAACGCGAAATGTAGCTGCAGCGTAAATGTGCTCAATATTAGCTTCAGGTGTCATGTTGTGAATCATGTGACGCCGTCTTGGTGTGGTGGCTACTGTACTAGCCCCCACCTCATTGGTGTGGTGGCTACTGTACTAGCCCCCACCTCATTGGTGTGGTGGCTACTATACTAGCCCCCACCTCATTGGTGTGGTGGCTACTGTACTAGCCCCCACCTCATTGGTGTGGTGGCTACTGTACTAGCCCCCACCTCATTGGTGTGGTGGCTACTGTACTAGCCCCCACCTCATTGGTGTGGTGGCTACTGTACTAGACCCCACCTCATTGGTGTGGTGGCTACTGTACTAGCCCCCACCTCATTGGTGTGGTGGCTACTGTACTAGCCCCCACCTCATTGGTGTGGTGGCTACTGTACTTACCCCCACCTCATTGGTGTGGTGGCTACTGTACTTACCCCCACCTCATTGGTGTGGTACTTACCCCCACCTCATTAAGGTGGTGGCTACTGTACTTACCCCCACCTCATTGGTGTGGTGGCTACTGTACTTACCCCCACCTCATTGGTGTGGTACTTACCCCCACCTCATTGGTGTGGTGGCTACTGTACTTACCCCCACCTCATTGTATATTGGTTGTCGGAGATGCTGTGAAGCAACCATGCCCCTAGGAAAGGATGGGAGATAATACCATTGTGCGTCTCCCCATGGCTTCCATTAAGTAAGCACACACACACACACACACACACACACACACACACACACACACACACACACACACACACACACACACACACACACACACACACACACACACACACACACACACACACACACACACACACACACACACACACACACACACACACGCATGCACCTGCAGCCACCACCAACAGCTGGCTTTGTGATCTGAACAATGATAATTTCCATTGTGACTCAGTTGGGTATCTATCTAAAGGCTTTGTTCAGACACCTGCAGGCAAATCCGATTTGTTTCTCAAATCTCATCTTTAGGCCTGACTGTCTAACTGGTTACTTGCAATTAAAGTGATCAGATGGGATTAGTGTTTTCAGATACGTGCTTCCAGACACTAGCCCGGCGTATTGACAATGCCTAGGGGCTTCAATAAGGACAACAGAAGAGGAGCAGGTGCTGGAAATGGAAAGATAATGGTTGGGTGGTACAAACCGATGAGAGAAGGTGCAGGCAATTGGATTACTTGAACACTTTATCTATACTTTTGGCACGAGGAAATCAACACATTAAACCTCATCTGTGTGAGATATAACAGATTATGTCATTTTGACCATTATCAATTCGGATCAGTATACGATTGTTTCGACTTAGTATGGGCATGCTCTGCCAACTAGGGCATTCACTTCTAGTCATTTTTACTAGTTGACTAGTTGCCTAGTTTACTAGTCGACTAGTCGACTAGTTGTTTAACTACCTATTATGTAAAAAATAAAATACATTTAAAAAATAAAGTTTTTTTTTTCTTTTTTTTTCCGGAAATAAATATTTGTACATTTGAAAAACTATAATCTACCTGATCTTGAGGCCTACAAAATCGGGGAAAAAAATAAAGTTGCTTTATGCCCTACTGCCAACGCACCTCATTTGACCCTTGCAGCAGTGAGCAGTCACAATGCAGCACTCAGGAACCAACTCGAGTTGTAAGAGATTGTAACCTTAAAGCAGTGGTTCCCAAAGTGGGGTCCGGGGACCCCCAGGGGTAGCTGAGGGAGTTCCAGGGGGTCCCCAGCTAAATGATAGTTTGGAACCAAATGGACCCTTTTGGGTGTGTAACTCTGAGAGTGTACAAATGAAACCAAATGTTAAATTAACATTGATTTTACAATTTAAATTGGGGGGTCCCAGAGATAGAAATGTCATTAAATGGGGGTCCGTAGACTAATGCATGTCAAACTGGGGGTCCTTGAAATTAAATGGGTTGAAAATCACTGCTAGAGACATAAAAATCTTCTTTTATTGGAGTCCCTGGCATATCTTTTCAAATGGGGGGCTATTTAGTGTCAATTTGGGGGTCCTTGACATGAAAACGTTTGGGAACCACTGCCTTAAAGGCCAAAGGTTTGTCATCACTTACTGAAAATTGTTCCCTCCAAGTTTCAGGAGAATTCTAACCGACAAATGGAATGGGGCGAATATGCACTGGCCATTTATAGTAGTGCCCTCTCCATGCCAATAGGAGACATGCTGTAACACAATTGGTATTTTTACTGCATACACACGCCAAACACCAGTGTTGATTTTGACAGCAAAATTCTGATTTTAGTTTTAGTCATAGTCTCTTGAATATAGTTTTCATTTAGTTTTAGTCACATTTTAGTCACCAGCTGGAATGTTTTAGTGTTAGTCTAGTTTTTAGTCGACTAAATCTACGGTTAATTTAGTCGACTAAAATGTATTTGGGCGGGCCTTGATGTAGATCTACATGTTTCAAGGAGAACATGTAGATCGCCTTGAAAATAGCCGATCTACATGTAGATCTGCTATTTTCAGCAAGTGTAAAATGACTTATACTGGATCTCTTGTCCACTTCCTTCCTAACATTTCACTCGTTTTTATTTGTTGACAAAATTGACAATATATTTAGTCTCAGTTTTAGTCATCATATAGCTTAGTATTCATTTAGTTTTAGTCATCATATAGCTTAGTATTCATTTGGTTTCCATTTAGTTTTCATCAGTGAAAAAAGGTAGTCGATAAAAATTTTTTGTCATTAGTCGACAAAATCAACAATGCCAAACACAAAACGGAAACGCACAGAAACTCACACACACACACACACACACACACACACACACACACACACACACACACACACACACACACACACACACACACACACACACACACACACACAGAGAAAACATCATACAGACACAACACATTTCCAAAGACAGGATGAAATAATCATCAGACTCCGGTTTCCTGCACACCTGCTACTGCTCTCCTTTAATGGCTGCTTTCTTTTTCCATTCCCAGGACAGCTGTAAGTCATCCTAGCGAAAGCAAAACAACCTAACAATGTGAATGAGACGTGCTGCCATGTTTGTAATAACATTTGGGGTATACCTGTTTCCCCTCACAGTCTAATTCTACTCACCTATTCTGTCCTGGTGATGTCTGAGTGGTGAAACTGTCTGATGCTACTGTTCATTTCCTTAGGAAGACCATAAGGTTCAGTAGAGCAGGGGTTCTCAACCCGTGGGTCGCGACCCCTCGGGGGGTCGCCAAATTATTTTAGGGGGTCCCCAAATTATTTTCAAAAATATATATATATATATATATTTTTTTTCACGATTTTTCAAAAATAGCAGACCTACAAGCTCGTAGCGCGCCACTCGGTGGCGCGCTATGAGCTTGTAGATCTGCTATTTTTCAATAGCTAAATTATAACAATGCTTAAAACACCAAAAGGGGTTCCCGCCCAAAATGGTTTAAGGTTATTGTAGCAGTCAATTTATATTGGGGGTCGGGAGGGGGCGGGGCGGGGCGGGGGTCCCGAGACATTGCCAAAGCATTTCCGGGGGTCCCCGGCCAAAAACGTTGAGAACCCCTGCAGTAGAGGAAACACTCACGTCAGAGTTTAGATTAACCATTTATTGCAACAACAAACGGAAAAGAGTTAAACTTGGCCTTAAAGGTTCCGCGTTCTGCGAGATATTCTCTGAATTTTGTCAAAGCAGAATGCTAAGCAAAACATTATAGCAAAACCTCCCATGGGTATACAAGAATAGCCTGGCTAATAAGCCAGACCGAATCAGCCGTTGGCAAAAAACATTGCCTGCCGGCGGATTACGGTCTGGAGAGGCTCAATTGTACGCCCATTTCCTACACCAGAGAACTGGTGTGGCCAATCGGGACACGATATGCAATATGGGCGGGCTTTGGTACAGTGACGTTCAATGCTTGAGACCTTTGACTGACAGTAGCTCTGACCAATTGCGTCAAAGAGAAAATGTTTGAACCCGCCCCCCCCGGGAAACAAGATCCATACACAGCATCCCCAGACTCAAATACCACACGACAGTGTGATTTGAGTCTGGCTTATTAGCCAGGCTAATACAAGAACAGGCACATATCAAGACAGTTTATGGTAGTGATGCACCGAATATTCGGCCGCAGAAAATAGTAAAAATGCATTTTCGGCCTATTCGGTTTCGGCCCTAATATGCAGAAAATGTATCACCGAATAGTATATGCAATTGATGCATTCAAAAGAGCTGAATAAATGTTTTATGGACCCATAATAGTGATTATTATTTAAGTAAAGTTTTGCCATAACCATTTATTTTGCCATAAATCAGGTAGCTTTTAGGTACGGCCATGACAGCAATGGTAGGAAAAAAGATATATAATATTAATCATATTCGGATATTCGGTATTCGGTTTTCGGCCAACTGTTTCCTATATTCGGTAGGCCTATTCGGTTTCGGCCAAGAATTTCCCTTTCGGTGCATCCCTAGTTTATGGGATTAATTTAGTCATGCATACTTGAAACATACAACTTGACTGCATTTTAACATTTTAGCATTTAGCCATAGAACATTGAATATAGCAATTTATAGCATTTTATAGACATATCACTATAATGTATACATATAGTTTCATTATATAGATATTCCACTGTTACGTTCTTAGCTTACGCATGATTCATGATAACTACTTGTTTAGGTATGTGATGTATTGCCATGCTTTTTGTTCTTGCTTAATGTAAGTCGCTCTGGATTATGAGCGTCTGCTAAATGCCTAAATTGTAACTCCTGTTGTTAGTGTTTTTACTGCTCTCATCTCTCTCATATACTTGCCCTTTTAGTTTTCCTTTTCTTTTTATCCACTAATAAAGTTGCTTTAACTCGCCCTCTCCCCAGGTTCCCCCACACCCTTGTAAAGCTACTTAGAAAAGCGCTATATATCAATCTAATGTATTATTAGTATTATTATTAGTATCATTTATGGTCTCTCCATGTGAATTAAGTGCACTTACGCATTTGATGGGTGGTGCATCATTTCGTTGATATATGATGGTCATTTCCCTATCATGCCTCCTCGCATTGTGAGGCATGAGGGAAGAAGTTTGAACATTTTATAGATTACAACTAAGCTATAACTCAAGAGGACGGCATGGTGTGTTGTTTAAGGTGTAGTGTTCCCGTAAAAGCAGAACATACTTAGGCTTCTGCACAAAGATCCAGGAGGACACTGAAATATACCCGAGACGCTGACATTCATCATGTTTGTTTTATGTACATTAGTTAGATAAGTGGATCCCACCGGTCGCGGCTGCGAGTTGATAAATTGAACCTGCAGGCATTTATTGTTATATAGCCTAGATATGTTTGTCTATATACGGTACTAAGTCTTTCGGGTAGCCTTGATACTGATGTGACATCAATGCCTTCTATTTTTATTCAGGGTCAGTGGGTTTGTTGGATCTAAATGCTGCTGTAGTATAGCCATGAATACAAATATTCATGGCTACTATACATCTCTAAAAATTTATATTTCATCTCTAAGCGTGTTGCGTAAGTTGGAAGCAAATAATTGTTTTTGTCGGTGTGTATCGGCCGTTTTTTCAACGGAATCAAATGACTGCAATGTGCTATTTTACTATAGCATTACTTCACATGCAGACACCACCAAGTGGAAATCATTGCAAGGTTGCAATTTAAAACATATATATATTTTTTTTAATGTTTTTGTTTTTGTGGCTTTCGCCTTTATTTTATATTTTTTATGGAGGGACAGACAGTAGGCTGACAGGAAATTGGGAGAGAGATGGGGGGAAGACATGCAGTAAAGGCCGTCGGGATCGGGAGTCGAACCCGCGGCACACTGCCAGACTGGATTACCAGCCATGGTGCCTGGACCACTGAGCCATGGCCCAGGCATTTAAAACATAATTAATCAAGCATGAGCTTTTGCTCCATGAAACCCAATCCAATCAAATGGCTTACATACATGTATACAATGCATGGTCCACTTCATCTTGATCTAGGCCTACAAGCAAACAATAAAGTCTACAATTACAGTTCACATCTACGTTATGTCCATTCCAGACCAACTCTAGTACAAATTCAGAGTAAAGTAGCATGAACGTACAGACAATTAAACTAAACAATGTTCACCTAGAGTGAATAGAAAAACAATTAGGGTTAGAATACCGGTAGTAATGCGATGTGATAGACTGAATATTTTGGTTGACGATACAAAAAAAGCCAAAGGCTTGTTTCCATTGTGGTCCATTCAAATCACTGAACAAACGACGGTGCAACAAACAACAAAATAAAAACATATCTCTGCTGTCGGGAGGAAATTAGGAATTAGGAAATGAAAAATATACTTTTTTCAGGAAATTAAGAAAACCATATATTTTTAAAACAAAGCAATACAGCCTCATCAAAGTGTGTTGTAACTTCAACTTTAAGGGATACCAGGTAAACATTAGATCCAGAATCTGGCTAAAATCTGGCTGCACGCACGCACACACGCACGCACGCACGCACGCACGCACGCACGCACGCACGCACGCACGCACGCACGCACGCACGCACGCACACACACACACACACACACACACACACACACACACACACACACACACACACACACACACACACACACACACACACACACACACACACACACACACACACACACACACACACAGCATGTTTGTGTCCTGTGAGAGGCATTTAAGTCAAAGTCTTGGTATTGACTCGCTTCGCCAATGAAGTGATCCAGAGTCTGTTTCTTATTGAAAACAAATGTTCATTTTAGATCACAATGATATTGATTTACTATGTTGGCCATGCAGTATAGTACTGGACAGGGTGCTCAGAGTCAGCATGGGCGCACGTGCATGTGTGTGCTTGTGTGCGTGCGTGCATGTTTGCGTGCGTGCATGCATGTTCCACATTGGAAACAAGTGTTTCATTATCCTTTAATGGGTTTATCCTGGGTTTAATTTGATTGTGATTACTTGTATTTCTTTTACCAAAATCAAATCAAACATGCTGTGTGTGTGTGCGTGCGTGCGTGCGTGCGTGCGTGCGTGCGTGCGTGCGTGCGTGCGTGCGTGCGTGCAGCCTGATGTTTGTGTTCTGTCCAGAGTCTGGTCTTCAGATGGATGTTCTTGGTCTGGTAAGCATCACTTCCTCCTAGCTTTGAATCATAATGAAAACAAGCCCTCCGTCCTAAAATGAATGAGGTGTCACAGTCTCACTGCTTCACAGTGCCGTACGGCGGTGCAGCGCGCACAATCCATCATGGACGACGGAACATAAACTAGAAAAAGTGCCCCTCGGGGCACAGGTCTCCACCAAGCCAGGTCAGGTTGTGGCCTCCTGGTGGCGCTATAATAGGCCAATGTGAAAAGGGTGCCATTTCTTCATACGCCTTTGATGGCAATTGGATGATTTGAGGCATTTTGCATTTTGTTCCAAAAATGTGTTTTCCAAAAATCAACCTGTTGGTGGCGCTATAACAGGCCAATGTGAAAAGGGTGGGATATATTCCTCAGCCTAGTAAGAAAATGTGTGAAAGATTTCACGTAAATTGCACGCTGTGTTCATGACACGGACGGAGTGCAAAACATACTCTCTCCCCATGCCTTTGGCCTGGTGGAGACAATTAGGCATAAGAGGCTCAATGCAGACCCAGTCACGTGCACACATAGACATCAAAGGGGTGCATCAGCCCCTGCCCTTTTACCCTTCTGTGAAACAACTGTCCTCTCCAGACCACGAATGCAAGCATTTATTAATGGTGAAAGAAGTGCAAATGCCACTCCTTTCCATATGCCATGCCGGAAAGGCTATAGCATTCAGGAGAATTGCTTTTATTCTCGAAATCTCCTGAACTTGAACACAGTATATTTTGCGTTGAACAAATTTGTTTAGAAATCCATGTCGTTACACACCGCATCTCAACTAGCTAAAGAGTGCTGGGTTTGCGCCCCGAAAATAGCTGATCTACAAGCTCTCAACGCGTCGCACTGCTATTTTCACTATTTTTGTCCCTCTTACGAGATTTCGGCCCCTGCCCCTTCAACACTCTCTGCATGCACGTCCCTGATGAAGACATGTAGACCAGGGACGGATTAACCCCCACGAGGGCCCCTGGGCTGGTAATATTTGCAGGGCCCCCATAGCACGCGCGCGCAACATTTGTGTTTTTCTGTGTTTTTATCATCTTTTTAACCTAAATTTAACAAAATCAACAGCCAATGAAGGGTCCCAGGAGCCCTTTTCAGGGTGTCAAACCTAGTACCTCACGGTCCAATTTCCCAGAGGGGCCCCTGAATGCCAAGAGCCCCTGGGCCACGGCCCCACTGGCCCAATGGTTAATTTGTCCCTGATGTAGACACAGGCTGTCCGTTTGTTACGTGGATGCTGGGAAAGTGAAGGACATTTGAGACGTTATTTGAAACGCATTCTGGGAAGACATTATCGTTGTGAGTTACACGGAAAATATTTAGCAGGGAAATGGTCCCTGAAAAGTTCTTATGAACATTTCTCTTATCATGAACAACAACAACGGTCATAAACCTGATTTATTATCGATCGTTCAGTCAAATGGAACCGAAGGAGAGGACAGTGGTATCTTTCTTGGCCAAACTTAATGAATTATATATCACGGTTCTCGGAATAATAGCTCTTATATTTGTCAACTTTTTCCTCTGTGACAAGATCAATCTATAAGCCATCAATGTTCCAAAAGTTCCTGTTGATTGATTTAGGAGTCTCCATCTATAAACCAGTGGTTTTCAACCATTTTCATATCAAGGCCCATTACTTAATAAGCATTTGAGCCACGGAACCACCATTTGATGAGACTTCTGTTAAATTAAATCAATTAATTAAATTAAGTAATAAAGATGTTTGTTTTATTATACTAGTTACCAACTCTCCATCATTTAGCTGCATGGGGACCACCTGGAACCCCCTCAAGGACCACGGGTGGTCCCCGGACCACTGTTTGAAAACCCCTGATCCAAGCCAAGGGGTGGTGGGTGGGGATCGGCCGGGTCGGAGGGGCGGAGAGGCGGAGAACACATGTCAACACCAGGCCACGTATTACTACATACATTCTGAAGTTTATTACAGACACAGAGAAATATATACCGTAAGAACAGTGGATCTATGATGACGTCCCCATAGCAGATTATGGAAACAATAGAAAAGAACAGAATGAGCAGTAGGAGGCACTCCCGCATAACTTCCAGGTATGACGATGATGTCACACGCATACCCTTCAATCAATCAAATATTGGAATTTTTCATCAGGAATGTGACAAAAAATTTAAGTCAAGGCTTCATCAAGCTGAGAAAGTAGTAGAAAACAATGTCATTTTGTGGACATGATCCATATATCCCTTTAAACTTGTGGTTCTCAAACTATAGTGGTTCTCTGGTTTTCAAACCATTTTGGGCGGGAACCCCTTTTGGTGTTAGCATTATGTTATGCTTTAGCTATTGAAAAATAGCAGATCTACAAGCTCATAGCGCGCCACCGAGTGGCGCGCTATGAGCTTGTAGATCTGCTATTTTTGAAAAATCGAAGAACTACTGACATAGAAATAGCTTTTTCAGAAAACTGTCAGGATGTAGAAGACATTTTTAGAATCTGATCTCAGGTCAAAATGGGTTAACTTCAAGGACCCGTTTGAATGCATTACAGGTCACGTCGGACCCCCTGCATTTGATAACGTCTTCTATCTCTGGGACCCCAATATACAGGATGAAATCCTAACCGTGAGAGTGCAAATGTGTACAAACACCAGGGCTGCCAACACTCCTGCATTGGCATAACAAGTCCTTTACATCTACTATATTCAAACGTTTGTGGGGAAGGACCCTATCAGGTCTGGGATACAGAGATAAGTGGGATAATGTATGGCTGAGTGGTCATTGTTTATAGGTCGTCCAATGATCCCTGGGGTCGGCGGTTCGAATCCCGGCTCCTCCTGTCTCAGGGCTGGACTGGGACAAAAATTCGGCCCGGTCATTTTCGCGTGAATTTGGCCCAGACCGGCCCACCATAACCAGCGCGCAGATAGCAGAAACTCTACCGCCCACTCCGTCGAGGCACACACAAACAAACAAGCCCTAATACCACCACTTTTACAGAACAACATAAATGATACAAACCAACAGACAACTACACAACCCTTTGTAGAGGGTTTATTTGTCACTCACTCACTGATACAGGTACAGTGAAATTATCATGATAGCACTTGCAGAATGGCAGCACACCCGGACCTTTCCTGGTGGCCTGCCGCCTATTGGCCTGCCTGCCTGCCTTTTTAATCATGGCGGCCCCCTATGGTCGCGGCCCACCGGGAAAATGCCCGGTATGACCTGTGGCCAGTCCAGCCCTGTCGAAGTGTCCTTGGGCAAGACACTGAACCCTACATTGCCTCCAATGAGTCGGTCGGTGTGAGCTCGCCACCATTGTTGTGTGAATGTGCAGGGAAGTGAGGACGCTGGTGTCGACTGTTCGCCGCGTCACCTCCCAATGTATGAATGAATGAACCATTGTAAAGTGCTTTGAGCACTTGGAAAAGCGCTATAAAATGCAATGCAATAACGCAATTCATTATTATAGATAAGTCACAGACAGGTTAGCCGCGGAAACCCAGACGTTTTATTACAGACAGGTTGATTTAACATGCACAACGCGACAGCGGAGGTGCAGGTTAATCAGCCTGAAGGTGCATATTACTAAATACATAAATTAATACATTGACCCAAAACACAACAAAACGACTCGTATATTTCCTTGCTTGGTAATGAAAGTATAGAGGGTATGCGCATGCTTAAAGTGAATGGCACGTCGAGTGGCAAATCGAGTGGAAAAGCAACAGGCAAAGTGAGTTTAACATTGTTTAATATTGTTTAAAAAAAAAAAACAAGATTTGAGAGCAATGTTTTGCTGTAAATGACACTGTGTGTGTGTGTGTGTGTGTGTGTGTGTGTGTGTGTGTGTGTGTTTACATGGCTGTCATGTTGGGAACAGCAGTAAATCAGCGGAGCACAGCAGGTGCTCTGAGGGTTTGATTAGGCATCTAGGCAATAAATAATGAATAATGAAATCATTAAAGATGGGTGAAGCAATCTTCAGTCATCAAATCAATTTCCGCAGGCCTACACTGTATGTGTCTTGCGTTTTAATGGCTGAAATAAACTCTATACCCATCATTTTCCAATGCTAGTAAAGCTGTTAAAAGTATCAAACTTCACCAGAACACAGGAAATGACATACGCTGTTAAAACGTTTCTGGGGGAGGACAGCTTGGGGAGTCCGTCCGCCCCCCCAAAACAATCTAACAATGTTGCCAGCCCTGACAAAAAAAACAAAACCCCAGTTTGAGAACCACGGCATTAACCAGAGTGTGCGTCTCTTATTCTGTCTCGTGCGTATTCCATGTACAGCCCTATAGCCGTGTTTGAATTCAAGTTCAGGCAACGGCCGCACTGATGAACAACATCAAGGTTCCTGAACGAGGAACAGCTGCAGGCCGTTATGAGAGTTCCAGTGAAATATGCCTCACTCACTCACTGCTCCTGTGAGGCATATGTTCTCCCAGATGAACCCAATAAAACTCTCTCCGGAGCAGCTGCTCCTCTAACCTATTTCCACCTGAGAAAAGATTCTACAAATTGTCTTCTAAATCATGACAGTTTTCTGAAAAAGCTATGTTTCTATGTCAGTCGTTCTTCGATTTTTCAAAAATAGCAGACCTACAAGCTCGTAGCGCACCACTCGGTGGCGCGCTACGAGCTTGTAGATCTGCTATTTTTCAATAGCTAAAGCATAACATAACGCTTTGTACAAATGGGCTAACCCATTTCCACCTGAGAAAAGATTCTACAAATTATGTCTTCTAAATCATGACAGTTTTCTGGGGAAAAGAAACATGTTTCTATGTGTCAGTGGTGCTCAAACATTTTCATATCAAGGGGACCCCCAAAAATATCTGTAATTGGCCGCCGACGACCCCCATCTGAAAATATAAAAAATATGTTGTTCCAGGGACCCCCCCAAGAAGCAAAGATTTGACGTTTGAAAAAATAGCAGATCTACAAGCTCGTAGCGCGGCAATCGGAGCTTGTAGATCTGCTATTTTTCAATAGCTAAAGTATAACATAATGCTTGAATGAAACACCAACAGGGGTTCCCGCCCAGAATGGGCTAAGGCAACATGGGTCACGTACCCCGTAGCACGTTACGCTGCTGAAACACCGTGACCATTTAACCACATTAACCCCCGGCGGCTCGGTTTTGGGGCAAGAAGGGACAACAGAGCCGATGGTCGGTCGTACTATATAACCTCAGCTGAACCAAGAGCGTCCTCATTTCCTCCCAAGTGGTCTCTGTAGAATACAATAGGCCGTTTTGAGAGAGAACTTCCATTTTTAGCAACAATATAATGTTCCACACACTAGAGGTTACAGAGCAGCTGCAGATCAGAGCAGCTGGAGAGCTAGTAGTAGTATTAAGGCCAAATTATTTGTAGGACGTTTGAGTTGCCACCGTCCAGATGTAGCTATAATAACAACACCCAGGAATCAAACCCAGGAATTGAACTTGTGACTTTGTCAACTCATGTGGCTAGAGGAGGCTGCAAAACAGCCAAAAGACACACACATCTATATACATTAAAAGGACCACTTCACCACTTTTCAACCTATCTTCATATAATAGGTCCTCACTAATAGTCATGATAAAATGGCGCAATTTCTGTGTCTGTGTCTCATAGGAGGGCTGTGGGCAGTTTAGAAACCGTCCTCCAGTGACGTCATCGATGGGGAATACAAGAAACTGCAGGCTTTCTAGTCCTGAAAAGTTGCAATGCGAAAATGGAAGCCATCGTTTTTGCCAAACATTTTTGTAAAAAAATCTTGTTTAAAAAAAAATCTGCCTAATGATGATGTCACTGGAGGACGGTTTCTAAACTGCCCACAGCCCTCCTATGAGACACAGACTGAGTAGAAAAATATCGTGCCATTTTATCATGATTATTAGTGAGGACCTATTATATGAAGATAGGTTGAAAAGTGGTGAAGTGGTCCTTTAATAGGAGGGTATACAGTAGGGTGCCGGATCAAACAAAGTCACATATCTAGAATAAAAAAGTCTGCTCCCCCAGACACACATCTTTTACTTGAATGTGGTGACGTATCCGGCCGAAGCCCTTCCTCAGACCTTACTCACGACCATGATTTCACAACCTAGTCTGAGCTACTTGATCTGTTAAAATGCACCATCATGATTTACATGAGGCAGTCTAGACAGCTAACATTTATCACCATCTTACTTGATTGGAAGAAAATAATAATGTAATGCATAGCAAGAAAGTCAGGAGACACACCCTATATATACTTCACCCCAAATGTCAGTGTGTCTGGTGGATGGTGATGACAATGATTTGGGGTTGTGTGTGCGTGCGTGCGTGCGTGCGTGCGTGCGTGCGTGCGTGCGTGCGTGCGAAGGCATGGGGCAAAAAGCATGCTGGTTGTTAATGCCTTGTGTCAATTATGTTTGCTGGACTGGGAACACAAATTACTTAGCCCGGAATATGAATTACAGCGGACATCACATCTGTCTTTGCTATCAAAATAATAAAAAAACAGACAAGTAAGTATAGTAGCACCTAAAGATTCTTCTTTATAGCACCAAAATAACTGCTTTTAGAGCTATTTATGCCAGCCTATATAGCAGCAGCCAAAACACGTCAAACGGTTATCATCACTATGAAAGAAATGCAAACTGAGGGGGCACGGTGGCACAGTTGGTAGTGCTGTCGCCTCACAGCTAGAAGACCCTGGGTTCGATTCCCGCTCGGGGCGCTGTGGGTGCTGGCGGCGTGTTTCCTCCTCCGCGTCATCAGTGCCCATACCCGAGGCGGGGTTGGCGAAAGGGCCTTTCTGTGTGGAGTTTGCATGTTCTCCCCGTGTACCCTAGGGTAGGTACCCTCACAAAAACATGCAGTAATCCTGGTCTCTAAACAAACTGCCTCCCCCTGGCCAGCCGGGGCGCCTGATGGAGGGGAAAGGAACTGGTTGGAATAACGTGTTCCTTCCACGCGCTACGTCCAACCAGGGAAACTCCCCCCTGTCACGTGTAAAGGAGCAACTTGGACACTCAGGCAGGAAGGAAGCATGAGTTCAAGTCCATTGCTCTCCCCATGTCCCCCATATTTGGGGACTAGGTTGGCGGAGGGTGTGTAGAGAGCAGGATCACATTAGATAATTGGCACAGGGGTGAAGAAATGGGTTACAAAATTGAGGGATACATTTTAAGTAAAAAAAAAAAGAAAAAAGAAAGAAAGAAATGCAAACTAGTGGCCATGCAGTAGACTAGACCTCTGTGTGTGTTTTTGCAGTACGTACTGTGGAGACTAAAATAAATAGTACATATTTACTTATGTACTACTTACTTGCTTATATGATTAAATAAACTAATATTTGACCTCACTTTGGACTCTATATGGAAGGAAACAGAGGGCAAAAACACCACAAAGAAAGTGGCAGATAATTGTATTATGTGCACAATAATGCAAGAACTAACTAAACCCCAAAATAGTGCACTATAGAGCGTCACAGTCCCGCCCCCTTTCATGACGACGCCAGGCCCAGGAAATAGTTCCCAATGCATTTTTCCCATAGACATTTCAAAACGTATTTATTTAAAGACCTTATAAGCGTCGTACAAAAGCCAACACAATATTTTGGACCAAACAAATAATTACAAAGAAGAAAAACAACAAAAAAAAGTGTTGTAACCTTCCGCTTTCTTCTTCTTTCTAATTATTTGTTCAGCCCGAACATTTGTGTTTGTGTTGTCATGATTTGTCACGACAAGAGTTGGCTTTGTCCGCGGCGTAAACGTCTTTAAATTAATACTTTCTGAAAAGTCTATGAGGAAAATGAACGGGGATTTCTTTTCCGGGTCTCTCTCTCGAGGGGGGGGGCGGTACTGCGACGCTCTATAGGCTAATACACAATGTGCTGCTTGTGCAGAGAAAACCGGGACCGCTGGACGGCTGGGAGTCACAGACTTCAGTAGGTTGGTGACAGACATGTCTAAAGTTATAGTAGGAGACTCCAGATGTAATGGTCAGAGACATTCGTCCACAGGGCTGCAGAGGTCATCGTCATGTTGGCTTACGGTGGACATTTTAGTCACAGTTCCATTTTTGCCGCGGAGACATGAAATGAGTATTACCAGAAACACATAAAGAGAATGACCATAACACGTCTGTAACTCTAATAGTGTACACATGGAAACACATTTGTACACTATTAGAGTTAATGACCATAACACGTCTGTAACTCTGAGAGTGTACAAATGGAAACACATTTGTACACTATTAGAGTTAATGACCATAACACGTCTGTAACTCTGAGAGTGTACACATGGAAACACATTTGTACACTATTAGAGTTAATGACCATAACACGTCTGTAACTCTGAGAGTGTACAAATGGAAACATATTTGTACACTATTAGAGTTAATGACCATAACACGTTTGGAAACACATTTGTACACTATTAGAGTTAATGACCATAACACGTCTGTAACTCTAATAGTGTACACATGGAAACACATTTGTACACTATTAGAGTTAATGACCATAACACGTCTGTAACTCTGAGAGTGTACACATGGAAACACATTTGTACACTATTAGAGTTAATGACCATAACACGTCTGTAACTCTGAGAGTGTACAAATGGAAACACATTTGTACACTATTAGAGTTAATGACCATAACACGTCTGTAACTCTGAGAGTGTACACATGGAAACACATTTGTACACTATTAGAGTTAATGACCATAACACGTCTGTAACTCTGAGAGTGTACAAATGGAAACACATTTGTACACTATTAGAGTTAATGACCATAACACGTCTGTAACTCTGAGAGTGTACAAATGGAAACACATTTGTACACTACTAGAATTTCGCGGGCCTTCGGCCCGCTCATCCCAGAGTTGCGTTGCCCCGCGTTGCGATACAGAAGTCCACAGATACAGAAGTCCACAGTGACACGCGTTTTATGCAGCTGTTTTGTGTTGCAGCGCGTGCGCGCGCGTGTAGTGTTGTTGTTCTTATCCATAACAATAAATGGATCAAATATGCTCTATATTAGTTATGTATAGATTTAAAGCAGTGGCTGTCAAAGGTGTGATCCAGGGACCCTCATGGTTCCTTGAGGGGGTTCCAAATGGACCCATTATAGGTCTGTAACTCTGAGAGTGTACAAATGGAACCAAGTGGACCCTACAGGTCTGTAACTCTGAGAGTGTACAAATGGAACCAAATGGACTCTGTTATAACGTTTAACTGTGATACTGTACAAATGGAATCAAATGGGACTCTTATGGGTCCATTTGGTTTTACTCTCAGAGTTATGGGGGTCCTTGAAATTTAAAAGGTTGAGAAGCTGTATGCAATGGCGTATGTCTTGTAAAAAGAGAGACCAGCCTATTCTGCGAAGCATGATATCTTATGCTTTGCTAGGTTGTACAAATTAATATTGGGTCAATATAATTTGCAGGACTCACGTGTGTGCTCTCTGTCTCTCTCGCTCTCTTCTCTCTCCTCCGTCTCTGGGGTGTGTGGGGGGGGGGGGATTAGTTGCGCTGCCTGCGACAGTGCTATACTTCTCCAGCAGCGGTGCAGAACCGAGAGAGTGACACATTCTTGTGGATGTAAACTGCGCAAGTTGTAGCTTTAAAGTTCGGATTGTGTAGTCGCACCGGTGGTACAAAGTGAATGTTACAACTCGCACGGTGATGTTGTAAGGCGCAAATGCGAGTACCTAGTCGCACTGTCGAGCCCTGTGTAGTGTAGTGGCATTTTCGCTGCATCGCGAGGCGATCCAAATTCCCCCCCGCGCACGCACGCACGCACACACACACACACACTGTACGTAGCTGTGTGTTGTTGCAGCGCGCGCGTGTGCGTGTAGTGTTGTTGTTGTTGTTCGTGTCGATATTTGCGCGTCTGTTTGTCCGGCTTGTACCACGCCAGGTTTGCACAGTGCGCTCAGTGCGATATTTCCGAACGTGGGCGTTGTGTGTGTGTGTGGGTGGGTGTGTGTGTGTGTGGCTGGCTGTGTTTTGTTGCGTGGGGATCGCCATGTGAGGGGGCTAGCCAATAAGGGCCCTGTGTTGCATGTGGAGAATTGTGTAGGTGAGTGTGTGTGGTGTAGCCGAACGGGGTGGTGAGAGCATGAGGGGGATGTAGCACAGCAATCGGTGACCCCTACATTAAGCTGTGTTGCTCCCAAGATGCAGTGCAAATGCGTGTTGTAGCAACCGTAGCCAATGGGAAAACAGGATGCAGTGTTGCCAGGTCTGCGAATTGTAAGCGAGTTGTAAGTAGCGTGTTGAATGGCATTGTTTCTGGGCTTGTTTTCATAGACCTGGCAACAAATTAGGCGGGGGTGTCGGTGCTTGTGGCGTGTTTGTGTTTATTATTGATATTGATGTTGTTTGTGAGTGTGGACGGGAGGCGGCTGTAGTGGCAGTGCAATGACAGTTTTTACGCGGGTGTTGTTGATTGTGGGCGTGCGGCGCGACATGAGGAGATAGCCGTGGATCGACGCGGAGGGTAAGACTGTGTCGTGTTAGTGTGTTGTTGCAGTGTGTGTTGCAGCGTGTTGCAGCGTGTCAGTGACGTAGTAGCTGGTGCCTTTTGTTCCTGTGCGTGCTTTTGGGGACATGTTTTCAATTGTAATATAGGATTAGAGTTAATGACCATAACACGTCTGTAACTCTGAGAGTGTACAAATGGAAACACATTTGTACACTATTAGAGTTAATGACCATAACACGTCTGTAACTCTGAGAGTGTACAAATGGAAACACATTTGTACACTATTAGAGTTAATGACCATAACACGTCTGTAACTCTGAGAGTGTACAAATGGAAACACATTTGTACACTATTAGAGTTAATGACCATAACACGTCTGTAACTCTGAGAGTGTACAAATGGGACCAAATTTGTACACTCTTATATTAGAGTTAATGGGGTCCTTGTAAATAAAACATTTGAGCACCACTAGTATAGAAAAAACACACTCATTGGGCTAAAGACGGTCATAGAAACTAGCCCAAATGTGCTGACATCATCACATTTGTGATGACGGCTATGGCCGTTTTAGCCCAAGGAGTGTTTTTTGTGCAAAGCTAATGCTTGGAATGGATTCAGCATCACGAAAACTCCCTAGTTTGACACCTCACATGCTCACATGAAATGTAGATGTTTTTTCCCTTATAGGTTGTTAATGATTTGCAATAGATTTGCATATTATGCCAATTATGAAAATTGCTCAACATATGCAAGTTAGCATCCGGCAGTTTCTAAATGCTGGGGACCCATACTCAACATTTATAACATAAAACCTTGGTGTACTCAACATGTTCCGGGTTCACATTCTGGCAAGTGGACTAATGTTGATGTTCATCCATATCACATCACTCAGATCAGAGGTCACAGCTACTCTACTACGTAGCAGCCAAACTATGGAATGCTCTCCCACTAGCGCTGAGATTTTCCTCCTCTGTGGGCATTTTTTAAAATAGCCTCAAAACATTTCTTTTTAAACAAGCATTTATGGATGGTTCAACCTGAACTTAATATACCTTTGTTTTATGATGTATTTATGATGATCATATTGTTTCTTGTTTGAGCTGAATTGTACAACACATGTTTTATCTGCATTGTTTGCTTGTTTACTTTGTTCTGTATTTTTATTGTATGTAAAGCACTTTGTGAGTCCTCTCTGTGAAAGGTGCTATATAAATAAAATGTACTTACTTACTTACTTACTACTCCCCTTCACCCTTGTGCTACCGTCCTTTAGTTTACCTCGTCACTATCTTTAACTACAAAGAGAAGGGTGCGTGAGAAAGATGAGTGATTGAGTTAAATGATCACAACGCCAGTTATCTAGAACATTGTAGAGCAATAGTTAATGTATTATTTATTACATGTTTACTTAGTGGGAAGTAAAAAAAAAAACATTACGCCTGAGATAGTGGTGATTTAGTGGTAGTGGTTGTTGTCACATGCTTTCATTATCTTCGGTCTAAAAGTGGCCATGGCTGAGGGAAGTAGGGGTGCTGGGGGGGCTGGAGCACCCCCTCCCCCCAGGCACAGCCCCCCCTCGGACAGGAGGGGGGAAATAATAATAATTTGAATAAAAACTGATTTCTGTTACTAGGCCTAATAAATATGCTGTATCACAGTATCAGCACCTTATCCTGGTTAATTGCCTGTGTCAGTTTGCTCATGTGTGTGGAGAGGGAAAGTAAAAGCCACTTTACTGCGTGAAAATGCATGTGCACGAGGCACGCGCATTTTGCGGCGCGCGCTAACGTGCGCGCACCCCCTACTGAATGTTCAGCACCTCCTAGTGTAAACATCTTCCCGGGGCCCTGAAAGTGGCTAGATTATTGGGCCTCATGCGCCAACCGTTCTTAAGAAGTTCTTAAGAGGAAATTTGTTCTTAGACCCACTTAGGAAGTTTTTAAGAAGGTTTTGGGATCCCTCAATCTTTTCTTAGCTGTGATTTGTTCGTATGTAAGAACAGAATCTACGCACACTGTGGAGCACTCTTAGGGTGCCTTTTTCGTTCTTAAGTGCAATCTGAAAACATAAAGGAAAAACAGCGCCATCTGCATGATGCTCAAAGTTTGGTCTGAGGACCTCAAGGGGTCCTTGAGGAAGTTCCAGGCAGTCCACAGCAAAATATGGAACATTTACCACTTTAATCCCATTTTATACTTTGAAAATAGCCAATCTACAAGCTCACAAACGCTTCCCATTACTGCCCATTTTGAGCTTGTAGATCAGCTATTTTCGAAACATTTTGATAGATCTTCAAAATGTCAATTTGGGGGTCCTTGACATGAAAATGTTTGAGAACCACTGGTTTAGAGTTCACAACCCAACCCAACGCACCATATCCACCACATAACCCCCACCCCATGCACCCACCATCATCCCCCCCCCCCCCCCCCCCCCCCCAAGTTGACTATTGTGAGATAAATAATGAAATACATTCATGATTATTGAAAATATTGAAATATTGAAATTTTCTGTTCACTTCAGTACCTCCACAGTATTATTGGAGTCTGGTGTTCCACCATATTTAGACTTTAGTTTAGGTATTCTTGACTTCACTCAACTTTATTTCCATGTGTGAGGTCCTGTGATTTCTGTGTGCTGCAATCACACACAGGTGTGACTGCAGGCAAGGCCATGGAGTCATGCAAAACCACACCCACCTGGGTGAACACAGGTAGGAAAGTGAATTCCCAATGCCTTATATGGGATTGGTGGGGCGGTTCCCTATGGTAATTAGGATGTTAATTAGGATATGTGGGGGGTCTACCTATGATAATTTGAATGAACTGGCACACCCCTTCAAGTTACGAGGGTTTGGATTCATCATCATAAGAACATGCTTACGAACAATACTGCCTACTTAAGAACGTTTCATGAATCTGACTGGACTTCTCTTAGGAATTCACTTAGGAAGAAATGTAAGAGGAAAAGTTAGGAACTTATTGGCGCATGAGGCCCATTGTGAATAACTTTGTAATAATAATTAAATCACCTTTCTTTATTATGATTAGATAATTGTATTATAATGAAAAAGTGCAATAATGTAGAAACAAATACTTGAAGCAGAAACACGTAGATAAAAACAGAAAACGCAAAAGTGAACAATAAAAAAACAAAAAAACAAAACAAAAAAACGATGTATTAGGGCCGATTCATACTCCTATTTTAGAGCCGAATAAAAGTCGGTTCGGCTCTGTAGAGCCTACAATGTGACGTCATTTGAGGTTCGGGGGTGGCGGGTACCGTCCTAAAGTCGGCTCTTCGGTGCAACTGAAAATACGAGCCGAAATCATTTCGGCACTACAGCGCCGAAACAGCGGTAAAATAGGAGTATGAATCGGCCCTAAGGCCTCACTCAGACCTTCACTGCATTGCTGTATGCTTGTTGGATGAATGTTGTGTAGTGTCATGGCCGCCCCAATGCATTTCCAATGGGAGTCACATGGTTTGACACAACATTTGTGTTGTATGAGGGGGAGGGGCGCAGTCGAAACACAGCCGAAAGCCATACAACAGCTTGTAGTCCAAAATGTGGACTACAAACCATGTGACTTCCATTGGAAATGCATTGGGGCGGCCATGACACTCACAACATTCATACAACAAGCATGCATCAATGTTTTAAAGGTCTGAGTGAGGCCTAAGTCTTACTGGAGTACATTTCTAAGTCAAATCATTTTACTTTTACTCGAGTACATTTCTAGGAAGGCTTTAGTACTTTTAGGTTGGCTGTTTTTTTAGGGGTGCTACCCCTCCAATGTCTGCCATTCAGACATGATGTCATGTGGCAGCCAAGTCTATGGACTTTGTAATGTTGATTTCATCAACGGTATATATCACAATATCTGAAGCTGTCTTTCTCTTTATTCTTAATCTCCTTTGGCTGTTGTGTATATTTATATATGTACTCGTTATCTTTTGTTGTAGCAGTAATTATTGTTGTTATTATCCAATACCTTTCATGTGAGGAAACAGAGTATACAGTGCACAAGGACGTGACAGAGAAAGAGGACAATGATGTATTTGTATTTATGCTGGGGGGGGGGGGGGGGAGGTGTGGGGAAACGAAATGTTTTGTTCTTTAAAATGTTAAAAACCAAAAATATATATATATATATATCTGAAACTGAAAATGAAAACAATGGGCCTCATGCGCCAATAAGTTCCTAACTTTTCCTCTTACATTTCTTCCTAAGTGAATTCCTAAGAGAAGTCCAGTCAGATTCATGAAACGTTCTTAAAGGTATATTCAGTGATTTCACTTCATTCAAATACCACCTGACCATATAAGGAGTTCCTCCCTGTCCCCGATGTGCCCCTGGGGTCAAAAAACCCTAGTTTCAGTTTTGGTGGCGGGTGGCAAAGCCTTCATCCAATCAGGATGAGAGGGGCCTTCCTCCAATCATGATCGAGCCTTGGTGCACATGCTGTTGGCCTGTTGCACTTCCCCCCACTGTAGAGCGTGCATGTGCACATTTTGTTACCGGGGCGGACTGGGTGGTTTTCCAAATCACCCAAATCACTGAATGCTCCTTTAAGTAGGCAGAATTGTTCGTAGGCATGTTCTTATGATGATGAATCCAAATCCTCAAACTTGAAGGGGTGTGCCAGTTCATTCAAATTATCATAGGTAGACGCCCCATATATCCTAATTAGCATCCTAATTACCATAGGGAACCACCCCACCAATCCCATATAAGGCATTGGGAATTCACTTTCCTACCTGTGTTCACCCAGGTGGGTGTGGTTTTGCATGACTCCATGGCCTTGCCTGCAGTCACACCTGTGTGTGATTGCAGCACACAGAAATCACAGGACCTCACACATAGAAATAAAGTTGAGTGAAGTCAAGAATACCTAAACTAAAGTCTAAATATGGTGGAACACCAAACTCCAAACATTAAAAATCAATAATACTGTGGAGGTACTGAAGTGAACAGAAATTTTCATATTTTCAATATTCATGAATGTATTTTATTATTTATCTCACAATAGTCAATTGGGGGGGGGGGGGGGGGGGGGGGGGGGGGGTGATGGCGGGTGGGGTGGGGGTTATGTGGTGGGTATGGTGCATTTGTTTGGGTTGGGTTGTAAACTCTAAACCAGTGGTTCTCAAACATTTTCATGTCAAGGACCCCCAAATTGACATGCATTCTGCAGACCCCCATATGAAAATATTTTCTGCTAGGGAAATGCTTTGAAGATTTTGAAGACAAAATAGCCGATCTACAAGCTCAAAATGGGCAGTAATGGGACGCGTTTGTGAGCTTGTAGATTGACTATTTTCAGTATTGTCAAGTATAAAATGGGATTAAAGTGGTAAAATGTTCCATATTTTGCTGTGGACTGCCTGGAACTTCCTCAAGGACCCCTTGAGGTCCTCAGACCAAACTTTGAGCATCATGCAGATGGCGCTGTTTTTCCTTTATGTTTTCAGATTGCACTTAAGAACGAAAAAGGCACCCTAAGAGTGCTCTACAGTGTGCGTAGAGTCTGTTCTTACCTACGAACAAATCACAGCTATAAGAAAAGATTGAGGGATCCCAAAACCTTCTTAAAAACGTCCTAAGTGGGTCTAAGAACAAATTTCCTCTTAAGAACTTCTTAAGAACGGTTGGCGCATGAGGCCCAAACCATAAAAGGGCACAAATCTGGAATTATGTATTTATTCCAAAATCTTCACTGGCCTGCTGTAAGCTTTTCAGCTCTACATCAGACTGCAGGTTGTTAACCCATTTGGACCTGAGGACGATTCTACAAATGCCTTCTAAATCCTGACAGTTTTCTGAAAAACCTATGTTTCTATGTCAGTGGTGCTCAACCTTTTTCATGCCAAGGACCCCCTAGAATTATCTGTAATTGGCCGCCGACCCCCATCTGAAAATATGTAGTTCCAGCGACCCCACAGAAGCAAAGATTTGAGTTAAAAACGTTTTAAAAAATAGCAGATCTACAAGTTCATAGCGCGGCACCGAGTATGAGCTCGTAGATCTGCTATTTTTCAAAAGATAAAGTTTAAAATAATGGTTTTATACACCAAAAGGGGTTCCCGCCCATAGAGTATATAAAAGGATAGAGACTGATCTGGCGTGATCTGGCGCTATTCATGTCAGTGGAAGTTGCTCAGTGGCGTTTTGAAGCACCCGGAAGGACCGTCTACTTCCGCCTTTTTTCGATTTGGGCACCAAAATTTGGTGCCCAAAATGCGGAAGTGCAAACACGCTCAACGTTAAAGCCCAGCTGCACAGGGTTTCCTCGTCATACTTCCACGGTTCCGCCTGCAGTCCCTCCTCTCACCACTAGGGCCCAGTGCTTCAACGTTGGAAAGCCTCACTGGCCCCTTGTTCCCGCCCAGAGTGTGTTAACTTTACTAGGTTGTAACTGCACTCTGCTGTCTGTCCCACCAAACTAAATTCCTGAAATTCTGATTCTGGTTCTAACTGTTGCCTTGCCCGCATGCTATCAAATTTAATCACTTATATTCATTCAGAGGTCTTAACACTTTGACGCCATACGCTGCCGACATTGTTTTATTACCTTTGGAGCATACGCTGAAGTATGTGCAGCTTTCAACCACGAAAATCCGGTAAGAAATGGTCCGTCGCACCAGCGGCCATGACAATGCGAAACGAAACCACAGTGCAGAGCAAGTTGTAGTCCAAACAAACCCCCCGTCCACTTGCATTGGGCTCAATTTCCCAGAAGCCCTAGCAGCCCAGATGATGACTTGATTTCCGGTTTCGTCATCATAACGCGACGGCCTCGTCATCAGGTCCCGGATAAATTATTTTAAAACAGAGAATTAAACACATTAAACAAATAGCGGGAATAGCGTATTATGCAGCGGCAGAACACTGGATCAAACAATTAGCGGCACTAGAACTGTTAATCAAGGTCCTCAAGCGCAGATGGCCCCATTTAGACTGCAGTCACATCCAGTCAAATACGATTCAAATCTGATTTATTTCTCAAATCTGAGAAGTGACCAGATTTTATCTGTCACAGATCTGTGTTCAGACTGGCAGCCAAATCCAGCCTGAGTCGGATTCAGATTGTTTAAAATACACACACAAAAAACGATTTAGATCAGATTTCTGCATTCGGACCGAGGCAGATCTCCTGAAATCAGATTTGAATCAGATTTGAAACCACCTCTGAATGTGGCTCAAGTCACAATAATTGTAAAAATCTGATTCCATGTGGGTAGTTTGCGTTTTAGACCTATTTAAACCAATCAGATTTGGATGTGGCACAGATCTGATTCAGGCTGGATTTGGCTGCCAGTGTAAATGTGGCCTTTAGAGCACTGCTTTAGATCAGGGGCAAGTTTTTGGGATCCATAAATTACAGATCAGCATAAAGAGTGTCATGTATCAGAAACCTTCGATGGATGGCCTGATTGGCCTCAATAGCTTGGAGACTATGTTTTCACTCCTGTGTGTGTGTGTGTGTGTGTGTGTGTGTGTGTGTGTGTGTGTGTGTGTGTGTGTATCTTGTAACTGAGTGTGTAATGATGAGAGAGAGAGAAATAGAGATCAATAAGCTATGAGGTCTGTTCTTTGTGATTTCCATATGGTGACTCTGTTTTCTCCCACAATACAGACAAACCATATATGGTGTTGCTTTGTGACTTAATTGACTAGCTGTTATTTATTTTAACCCTTTATTTTTAAAGGGTACTTTTATTATTGGATAGTAGGTAATGCAAGTGTTGACAGTAATTCTTTAATCACTGGGCAGATTGTGTTGTTACAAGCGGCATGTGCTATTCCCTTTTTTATTTGTTTTTCCTCCAAATGAAACCAAGCCGCACAAAGTGTTGCTGAATCCCTGTGATGTAAACAAATCCCCACGGTCCAGAGTGAACTCTGCCTCAGAATTCCTGGCCCGGTGTGGTGCCTGCCTGCCTCATGTCAGTCCACAGAGACCACACAGGCAGACCTGTGAGGCAGGGGGGGTGTAATTTAATCAAAAGCTACAGGGGAACACTTACTTAATCGCTATTGGTAAATGGTAAATGGTGCATTTATATAGCGCCTTTATCCAAGGCGCTTTACATAGATTGTGCATTACATTCACCCATTCACACACACATTCATACACCGATTGCAGCGGAAGCCATGCAAGGTACCAACCAGCACATCAGGAGCAATTTGGGGTTCAGTGTCTTGCCCAAGGACACTTCGACATGTAGACAGGAGGAGCCGGGATTCGAACCGCCGACCCATGGATCATTGGACGACCTGCTCTACCTCCTGAGCCACAGCCGCCCACTGGCCACTGCCAGATTGTTGTGTATCTACTGTTGTTATTGTTGCCGTCATGGTTTGTGTTGCTGCGTGGTGGTGAAAGGAATCTCCCCTACAGGGGATCAATCCATCAATCAATGAATCAAATTAAACCAGCAGCCAGCAGAGTGGGGTCTTGTAATTGCGTTTCTGTTTGGCAGATGTCCTCTTCAGACATACCTTCCACACCTATCTGTTTTAACTTGACTTATTTTGTAGACCCTATTTATTTTCATTGTTAATAGCGTTCAGTGGGATTTGGGAGTGGGAGCCATTCCACTGGGCCCCCAACAGCCTCACAGGGTTGGGAGTGGGAGCCATTCCACTGGGCCCCCACGGCCTCACAGGGTTGGGAGTGGGAGCCATTCCACTGGGCCCCCACGGCCTCACAGGGTTGGGAGTGGGAGCCATTCCACTGGGCCCCCACGGCCTCACAGGGTTGGGAGTGGGAGCCATTCCACTGGGCCCCCACGGCCCCACAGGGTTGGGAGTGGGAGCCATTCCACTGGGCCCCCACAGCGGCCCCCCACATGGTGGGAAATTACATTGAAAAGACAGCAAATTCCACCTGTTAACCTGACAAACACAGTTCATCATCATCATACTCACTTACACTTTGACTGATCGATGGATAGAATAAAAGTGTAGGCCTGGGCCATGGCTCAGTGGTCCAGGCACCTTGGCTGGTAATCCAGTCTGGCAGTGTGCCGCGGGTTCGACTCCCGATCCCGACGGCCCTTACTGCATGTCTTCCCCCCATCTCTCTCCCCATTTCCTGTCAGCCTACTGTCAATAAAGAAATGACTAGGCTTTATATGGGCAGGCAGGAAACCTAAGACTTTACAACTCCCAATAGGAAAAGGTGGATGGGGTCGACGATATCCAAGGTGGAAAATGACATGTGGTCAATGCATGCTAGAATTATTTCTTCATTTTGAAACATTTATTTGAAATGACCAAACTTTCCTATACCGGTAGGCAGGTTTCTGAAGTGTCCACAGGCAGCCCTCTGAGACGCAGAGGGAGTAGACATAAATGGCGCCATATTATAAGCATTAATGAGGACCAATTATATGAAGATGGGTTGAAAATGGGCAGTACTTTAAGTGACTCATAAACACAGAGTCGCCATATGGCCCACTAATCCTCTTTAAGCCTGATACTTCATGGTAGGATGGTGCCGCCACGGCGCCCGCATGCAAAACAAAATAGCCATTCTACAAGCTAATGGTGGATTGGGAGCTTGTAGATTGGCTAAATATAAATCAAGCTGATTATGTGAAGGGCTTTGGTAACAAATGGCCTCGGTTGTGTGGGCTGAGCTAGAGAACAGGGCATATGCACTTTTAAAAATAGGCAAAATTATTATGTTGTTATTATTATCTTATTTTATACTATTTTTGATTTTTTTTTCCTTTTTCTTTTGAGTGGTACAACCACTTCTATAGACAGATATGTCCGTCCCTGGCTGCCTGTGACCGAGCACGAACATAATGTTAGTGTTCTAACGCACGCACGCCACGCACGCATATATGCAAAATACGATAAGGGTATCGCAACAGGCCCATCTTTGCAGGTACTCGCTCCTGCGCCATCTGTGGGCCAGTGGCATCGCTCTCTCCGTCTCTCCTTCCCTCAAGGCACCGAGGGAAGTACAGTACAGTACAGTACAGTACAGTACAGTACAGTACAGTACAGTACAGTACAGTGACCCCCTGGGGACCCCCACATGCTAACTCTGTCATTTCTCAACCATTCCGGACGCGGGGCGGCTCGCCGGAACTGGGCCGGGCCCCCCCCCCCCCCCCCCCCGGGCACGTTCCTGACGGTCTGGATGTTCCGGGAACCCCCCCGGGGACCCCCCACACGTAGTTGTACCACTCACTTCACAAGGGTGTGATTTTTCATAAATCAATTGAACACCCTTTACGTCTGTGAGTTTGTTAAAATAAATATTGAATAAATGGAAAGTATTAAAAAGTGCTTCGGTCGAAAACCTCCTAACTCCATTGGATCCTCAAAACTATCTGCCAAACCAACTAACTCCACCCATTTTGCCGTCTTTTTTTTTTTCCTTCTTCTTTTTCTTCTCATAAATCAGTGCCATTGAACACCCTTTATGTGAGTACTTCTTCCACCACTGCTATTTACATGTTGAAAAGCAAGCTGAATCAAAATGTAGCGAATTCATCAGATTCTAAAAATGTCTTCTACATCCTGACAGTTTTCTGAAAAAGCTATGTTTCTATGTCAGTCGTTCTTCGATTTAAAAAAAATAGCAGACCTACAAGCTCGTAGCGCGCCACTCGGTGGCGCGCTATGAGCTTGTAGATCTGCTATTTTGGGTTAAAATGGGTTAAAAGTGCAAACACTGAGTGACTCAGTAGCCTAGACGTTTGAAAACAAGTTATCATAATGAAAGACTGCCACCTTGTGTTGAAAGTCTGACATTAAAAAAAGAGATTCAGAGAGAGTCTTGGGCTTACATACATACTGCTATTATGTAGGGCACAGTGGTTCCCAAAGTGGGGTCCGTGGGGACCCCCAGGGGTCCTTGAGAGAGTTCCAGGGGGTCCCCTGCTGAATGATAGATTAGGAACCAAATGGACCCTTATTGCCTTTCTATGCTGACATCCACATATTGTCATTAGTTTGTATATAGGCCTACTGTATTCCTGATTTCTTTCAAAGTACACACATGTACACACATGTATTTCAGTCAAATCCATTCTGCTTGTCAAAACTACAACCCTCTTTTGTGGGGTCATTGAAATTGCGGAAAATGAATTAAGTAAATACTGTTTCTGACGCAAAAATAGAAGGAGTCTTATAGCTCTTATTAAACATCATGTAATATTCCTGGACAACAATCCTCACTCACTTGGATGCAGGGATGTTCTCACGGACAATCTGAAGCAGGGTTGATTTCGTCCACTAAAACTAAGATGAAAAATGTTCGTCGACTACCTTTTATCACTGACGAAAACTAAATGGAAACTACACGTCGTGCTACGACGCGTTGTGAATCGCGTCGTAATCGTAATTGTAGATCGGCTATTTTCAGCAAGTGTAAAATCAGTCATTGCGACTGCATCAATGCCCTCCAAAAACACGTTTTAGTCGACTAAATCACCTGTAGATTTAGTCGACAAAAACTAGATTAACACTAACACATTCCAGGTGACTAAAATGGGACTAAAACAAAGTGAAAACTAATCTAAAGAGACTATGACTAAAACTAAAATGAAATTTGCTGCCAAAAACGCTGATCTGAAGCCTGTACTCAAATGGAATTGTCATCATGTTGGTAGGCCTGCCATCTGGTGCAGGGAAAGAGTACTCAACCCCAGTACTTTGAGTCAAAGTAGATAGATACTATACTAAATATTTCCCAATTAGCCTATACATGTGAGCTGTTCTGTATGAGTTAATAATAAATTGCATTTTTATAGCGCTTTTCCAAGTGCTCAAAGAGCTTTACAATGGTTCATTCATTCATACATTGGAAGGTGAAGCGGCGAACAGTCGACGCCAGCGTCCTCACTTCCCACATTCACACACCAACGGTGGCGAGCTCACACCGACCGACTCATTGGAGGCAATGTAGCGTTCAGTCAGTGTCTTGCCCAAGGACACTTCGACATGTGGACAGGAGGAGCCGGGATTCGAACCGCCGACCCAGGGATCATTGGACGACCTGCTCTACCTCCTGAGCCACAGCCGCCCAAAGAGTTAAGGCAGGCCTACTGGAGTTCTTGCTTGCGTTTTGTACTAAACGAATTACATTTTATGTACTTTTTATTATTTTTCCATCAATAATATTTTGACAGCACAGCATCGAAATGCATACAGTACATCACACCTTGATACTGCCCAAGGCTATTTCCAAGCTAATGTCACTCACAAGTGGTATACTGTAAGTCAGAGAATAGATCTGCACACACAGGATAGTAGTCTGTACACATAAAAATCACACCCGTGTGAACTGAGTGGTGCAACTCCCCCCCCCCCCCCATCTCTCTCTCTCTCTCTCTCATTAGCAGGCAACAGTGCAGCACTATCTCTCTCTCTCTGTTTCTGGCACAACAGCGCCCCTACTGGTACTCACGAGTCACACATCAGTCACACAAACATAGTCACACACATAGTCACATAAGTTAACACGGACATTGCTGTTCCTTGGAGTGGTTGCACCACTCAAAAAGGGGCCTTCGTCCACTGGTATGTCGGCGAGGAGGAGGATGGAGGAGTGGGAGTTCTCTGAGGTTAGAGGAGACATGGCTGCCATAGAGAAGGATTACGAAGAGGCGGGCGCTGACAGTGACGGGGAATTCTAGGCCACCCTTGTCTTTCCGGTTGATTGTGTCTATTAAATGCATTCTGACCTGAGATCAGATTCTAAAAATGTCTTCTACATCCTGACAGTTTTCTGAAAAAGCTATGTTTCTATTGTCGTTCTTCGATTTTTCAAAAATAGCAGACCTACAAGCTCGTAGCGCGCCACTCGGTGGCGCGCTATGAGCTTGTAGATCTGCTATTCAATAGCTAAAGCATAACATAATGCTAACACCAAAAGGGGTTCCCGGTTCCCGCCCAAAATGGGTTAAGACAGAAATATGAAACGGTCCTTGTTTTTCGGCTGAGCTTCAGACAAAACCTCCAATTCAGGTTTACTCTGAGTCACTGGTACTCAACTCTGGCATTGGGAGAGAATCGGTGAAACCGGTCTTTATTGTTAAAAAAAAAAAAACTTATTGGGGTTGGATATTATACATTTAATTGTGATGTAAATGCTTTTAATTTCTACTAATTGGACAATGGGGTGAATTGCAAAACGTTTTAACGTATAGGGTACAGCACTTTGTGCTCACATGTAATGGTAGACTATACCAAGGGTGCCCAAGATCACAAAGGATGTGTAGGTAGACCACAAGACAATTTTAAATATATATATATATAAAAAAATGGTGACTTGATGACATCAAAAAGGGCCTCAAACCCACAATGCAATACTTTGTAAGAGTATTGCGCGCGCACACATGTCGCTTCAGACATAGCATTACAAAGTTACTTGTGTGTATTTATTACAAATTCGATAATTTGGTGTGTAGATCTTGTCGAGCTGGAGATTTTGTGTAAAGTAGCTCTCAAGTGAAAGTGTGGGCACCGCTAGGTTTAGAGAATTGGCCTGTACTAGTTTGTTTCTAACTTTTTATGTGGGTGTAAGCCTTTGTAAGGTGACCTTCACACCAGAAAGCTTTACTGCGATTAAAACGAATCCTGCTGCACATTGTCGGAAAGTGCGCTTTGTTTGGCAGGTGTGGAGCATCATTCGAATCCTATATGCGCATCAAAGAACCGCATTCTACTCCGACCAAAAACGGGGGTTTCGCTTCGCTTCCAATCGCACTTGATTACGATTCGGTGCAGGTGTGAATGCAATCCGCAGCAAATAAAGGAAATAAAGCAAACAATGTGGCGGGTGAGGAGGAGCTAAACACAGTTGGAGACGGAGAAGGCATATTTTACGCAGCGCAAAGATGTCCCGTTACCGTGGATAGACGTGGTCGAATGAGGAGACCGAAGCCCTGGTCAAAATGAGGACGAGTACATTAATCAATTGCTTAAGGAAACGCATAAAAACACAGTGTGGCCTACAGAATATTCTGTCTGTCTGTGCGTGCCGTAAACATGGAGTGCTGTCTCACTGTGTGGGGAGTAGGGACTTTGTCTGTCTGTGCTCAATGACCCAATACTACAAACACAGTATGCACAAAATGAGAAGGACTACAGGTTATGCAGCCACTTCTAACTATTACTCCATAATTGGCATATATAATGCTGTCTCTATAAAATAAGCATACTTAGACGAGCCTCGTTTTGGCCCATAGAATAATGGATCGTAAACAAGCACCCTTCGAAGTTCGAACATGCATTCAGCATACTCATGCTGGAGAAACTGTTGGCACCATTGTCAGTGTGGAGTATTGGTGACACATCAGTGGGCTGAACAGAGATGTGGGGGTGGTGGTGACAGTTGAAATTCATCATGATGTGACTAAAATGTTCTTGTAGCTGGAAGCCATCTCATACATTCCTTGATTGATTAGCTAGGAAACCTATTATACAGCATTCAATTATTGATTTTCTACTAATCAATAATATTGTGATAGTACAGTATTGAACCACACTAAATACCCCGGTGGTATATTATACTATAATACATTTTATTAGACTATTTTATATAAGTGGTATACTACTCATCGTACATGATAGAAAATAGGCCTATACTCTTTGTGGAGTGAGGCGTTTGTTTTAACAAATTGCGTAAATCTTTTTATATGTGGGTGTAATTTAGACGCACACATACAATGAGAATAGAGCGTCGGAGTCCCGCCCCCTTTCATGACGACGACAGGCCTGGAAGAGAATTCCCCATTCATTTTTCCCATAGACGTTTCAAAAAGTATTTATTTAAAGACATTTAAGCCTCGGACAAATAGCCTGGCTAATAAGCCTGATGCGAATCAGCTGTTGGCAAAACAAATTGCCACACGACAGTGTGATATGAGTCTTGCTTATTAGCCAGGCTATCAGACAAAGTCAACTCTTGTTGTGACAAATCATGACAATAAACACTGTGTTGGGCCGATCCAATAATTAGAAGTAAAACAAAAACAAAAGAGTTGTACCCTGCCCTTTTTTTCTTCTAATTATTTGATCTGCCCAAAACGTTATTGTCATTATTGTCATGATTTGTCACAAGAGTTGGCTTTGTCCAAGGTTTAAAAGGTCTTTAAATAAATACGTCTATGGAAACATTAATGGGGAATTCTCTTCCGGGCCCGTCGCCATGAAAGGGGGTGGGACTGCGATGCTCTATGCAGCCGTGTCCAAAGTGCGGCCCGCGGGCCAGATGTGGCGCATACTTCGTTTAGACTAGTCATTGGTTAGACATGGGTTAAAGGGATAGTTCAGATTTTTGTATGTAAGTTGTATGAAATACTTGCCATTAATATAGTGGTTGCAACTGTATTAATTGATTGCCCGAGTCCCATGGTGGTAGTTCTGCTCTGGTTTTGGTCAATATTAAGTAGTTCCGGTCATTTTGTGGGGGGCACTGGGGCCACGCAGTAAAAGTAAATGGATCCACAAAACGAACGTAATTTGTATTGTTGACCTATTTCTAAAATATTAGCGCGACTTTCGTTCAACTTTGACCCCTCTATCACATGGAACTATTTTTTGGGCGTAGTGATATGGACACAAAAAACATAGTTCTGTGTGATAGAGGGGTAAAAAAAGAACGGAAGTTGCACTAATATTTTAGAAATAGGTCAACAATACAAATGACGTTAGTTTTGTGGATTCATTTACTTTTACTGCGTGGCCCCCAGTGCCCCCCACAAAATGACCGGAAACTACTTGATATTTCACCAAAACCAGAGCAGAACTCCCACCACAGGACTCAGGCAATCAATTAATACAGTTGCAACCACTATATTAATGGCAAGTATTTCATACAACTTAAGTTAAAAAAATCTGAACTATCCCTTTAAGGTTAGGTTTAGGTGTGCTGCCCCGTGGGAGGTTAGGGTGAGGGTTTTAGATAGGTTGTAGTTGTAGGACTAATGACTGGTCTAACCAAATGACTAGTCTAAACTAAGTACCGTCTAAACTACAAACCGGATGGAAAGCAGGGTTGAGATGTGCAGCGTGCAAGAAAACCATTACAAACCTTTTTTTTCATGACAAAGACCTCTCTCTCTTTACTCGTTCTCTCTTTCTCTCATGGTCTGTGAGAGTGAATAAATAGAACTGTGCTCTTGGTGGTTACAGTTGGAGGCCATCGATATTGTCCTTTTCTTTTTGCTGAGGTTTGCGTGATCTGCGCAAAAGGACAGTTAACCCATTTTGGGCGGGAACCCCTTTTGGTGTTTTAAACATTATGTTATAATTTAGCTATTGGAAAATAGCAGATCTACAAGCTCATAGAAGTGGCGCGCTACGAGCTTGTAGATCTGCTATTTTTGAAAAATCGTGAAAATATTTATTTCAGAAAACTGGAGGATTTAGAAGGATTTTTTTTAAAATTTTGAAGTCAGGCCTAAATGGGTCAAATGATAAGGGACAATATCGGTGGCACCCAACTGTAGGTGCACTGGGCTGTGTATGTCGTTATGAACGGCCCACCCGGGACATTTTTTACATTCAGGTTTTTTTTAACAAGGGCATGTCCCAAAGTATAATTTGTCAGTGTTCCTTGTTCCTTGCATTTATTTTTATTATATATTTTTTTTAACCTTGCTTGCTTGGTTACATTTGGTAATGTAACATAAGGCCGACACACACCTGACAAAAGACCATTGATATTAAATATTGATACTTTGTGTGCCCTTTCAACATTTTCAAAATAGTTATTTTTGACATTTTTTATAAAAATCACAAAATCCACAGACGTCCTGGGCACCCCATAGCGGTAATTCCCAGGACGTCTGTGGACGTCTTGGGCACAGAATGGTTTAAATCCAAAAGGTACATTAGTTGGCCCTTGGGAGTTTTAATTTGTTCCAATTTGGAAAAAAAGGTTTGGACACCCCTGCTCTACAGGACCACAGGTTATACTATACTTCCACAAATGACTCCATACTTCTCACTCGGGCTTAGTTGTGTGGATTATATTCCCCCACCCACTGTACCGCCATCGTGGCAGTTATCCCACCGTACTTGTGTTACATAACATAATCATGATGACTCACTGTGATGGCACAGTTATGCCAGTCTGGCCGAGTGAACTCTTGATCATTTCTCCTCATCTCCTTTACCACCATTTATTAGCCTGTCCGCCTGCATCCCATCACATTACCTGTCCCAGATAAAAACCTCATTCCTATTGGCTGTTGAGCGTGCCTCGTCAAGCAGCAGTAGTGAAAAAGTGGTTGTTATTTGCATCCAGGCTAGTGTGTACGGGGACGGGGGGGGTCATGACCCAGGCTGTAGCCTGGATTTCCATAGCTCCGATGGCATATATATATCCCATGAGCCACCAAAGATAGTCCGTGCCAGCCACAGATAGCTCCTCTTGTGTGGGGACTGTGCTGCCCTGCCCTGACCCACACCGGAGGACACTGGCAGGCACACGGGGATGCGGACAAAGAAAGGACACAGTGCAGTTAACCTCTTAAGCCCTGTGTGCTTTATCGTACAACACATTTGCAAAGAATAGCTTATCCAAAAGCTTGTCTACCGTCCATTTTTTAACATGACCCAAAAAAAAGGGGGTTGGAAGTAGTTCCAGTATCCGTCAGCTTTGGTATAATGCCCAAATCTGTCGAGTATTAAATTGTAGCAGAGTATTACGGTATCACGTCACTCACTGTTCCGACCTCCCGTTGGTTAGTCCGACCGATTACCAACACCATCCCAAATCCTAACCTCAGTCATAACCGGCCACGTAGGTCAGACTAACGGGATGCTGGCTTGAGGAATATGCAAAATAATGTCACCCACCCACTATTAATCTCTATGAACCTGAAGTTTGAAGGTCAGTTCTGTTTGGCAAGCAGTATAATGGAGTTTAACCCATTTAGACCCGAGGACGATTCTACAAATGCCTTTCTAAATCATGACTGTTTTCAGAAAAACCCGTTTCGATGTCAGTGGTTCTCAGGCTATTTCATGTCAAGGACCCCCAGAATTATATGAAATTGGCCGTGGAGCCCCAATGTCAAAATATGTTGTTCCAGGGACTTCCCAGAAGCAAAGATTTGAATGAAAGATGTTCGCTGTGAAAGAATATGTTCAAAAACTTGCACGTTTTCACGATATTTAAAAAATAGCAGATCTACAAGCTCGTAGCGCGGCACCGAGTGCCGCGCTACGAGCTTGTAGATCTGCTATTTTTCAACAGTTAAAGTATAAGGAATGTGCAAGTTTTTCAACTGAAAACTAATCAGATGACCCATGTGAACATCCATGCCAGATGGATTATATACACAGTAGACTACACTAAACCAAAAATGTAGATTAGAGGAATGCAAACAATAAAACATCCATGAATGCCAACAAAATGAAGTTCGGTCAATTTATTGATTAATGGAAAACAATAACTTCACATCTTCAAATGTTTAAGCTACCTTCAAAAGTTAACAGAACCCTATTACCATTTCCTTTCAGACATTTGATTCAGGGGTAACCTGTTGAAGGGTGACTCCAGAAAACATTTGAGTCAGGGGTAACCTGTTGGAAGGGTGACTCCAGAAAACATTTGAGTCAGGGGTAACCTGTTGGAAGGGTGACTCCAGAAAACAAAGCAGGGACTCTGAAAGACTATTCCAAAGCACACACCCCCCCCCCCCCCCCCCTCTGTTTAACCTAACATTCAAATTGACCCCATGCCATCCATCACCAAATCCCTAATTTGTGTGTAGATCCAATTCTAAATGACCCTTTTGAAATAGATCGCCCCTGACAAAAATAAATAGTTGTGAATATTATATGTAGTCTGTTCAGCAGAACAGCAAGCAGACTGAAAGTTTGAATCACTGGGTTTACAATATGAGGATCAGACGCCAACGAGAAATGACTTTAGACAAATTGGATCTAGCAGCAGCGACGACAACATTTTGGTTTCTTTTTCTCTTCTTTTTAGAACAGAACATATTTAAATATCGATATATATGGTTTACACCAAAGTGCAAATATGTTTGTACTGTAATGTATATATTTTAGTATATTGATAATGATCTAATAAACTACGAGTTATCTTGCAAGAAGGTCGAGGCGTTCAGAGTATTATTATGGCACATTTAATAACCGAGGAGAGAACATGTCACAGGTCATATACTATACCAACAATAGGCAATGCAAACTGTACGATACACTAATATATGTATATATCTTGTGACCAAGGTTTGTAATTAATATATAAATATCTGATAACATTAATATTGTATCATACCTGTTAGCTGAATAAGTGTCTTTACAGCAGTACCGCCATCCTGAAACTGTACAACATACCGTCGCTTAATACTCTGCTTCCCCTCAGTGCTGCAGGAAAAGTAAAAGCCCACATCTCATCTCCACCCCCACAAAAATGTAATAAACACCCATCCCCAAAAAGAAAATGACAGTTCAAAAAAAACAAAAAAAAAACAAATTTGAATTATTATTATTTTTTAATAACAATCATGACTTTTCTCTCCCCCGACAAACCTTTCCAAGGTCAGAAGAGTTGCTCGTCTCCAACCTATAGCAACAATGCAACATCCTACGCTGAAACGTGCGTTTCTGGCACAATAGCCTCGAGTGACACATTATATTACAGATATATAGCTATAAAGTTCACGTATATACCTCCCAGTGTGTGTGTGTGCACAGTCCAGCCACTATCTCTGATGGGATCAGAACCACTTTGCTGTGACAAAGGGACCGCCATGAAAAGGGTGCATGCAAAGAACAATACGACAACCCAATTCAGTTTAGAGAGAATCAGCGCTCCCGTTTGTGTCCCGAGACGATGTCAAATTAGTTTTTCGAGGGGGGGGTGTAAAGAAAGACTCAAATAGTCATCTCTGAAGGCTCTTTGGCATGGGTTCCTGGTCCCTCTGCCTCTTCAGTGTTGCTTGCCTCTCTAATTTATGAGTCAGTATCTTGGGTGACTCAGCAAGATCTTTGGTCCTGGAGGAGGCTTCAGCCCCTCTTATAAAGCCCCCGGACCGTTAACTTCTCTGGGGATTATTCTGTCGTGTGTTGGTTTTAAACAGATACCGTAGAAGTATAGTTGGATGTCTCAAAGCGCAAATTACTGAATTGAGTAGATAGTGGTTTCGGGGGGGGGGGGGAGAGTTTTATATTTGCATTAGTTTTAGTAATAGCTTTTTGTTTTTGTTTTTTGTTTTCTTAAAGACAGAGTGATCTTAGGAGGACAAGCAATGCAAGAGAGTAAGGTGATTAGCACTCTTCATTTGGCGGTCATCATCTGGACAAACTCTGCAAGAAAAAATAAATAAAGTATGAGAAAATAAATGAGATACATTGCCAGTAATAGATGAGAAAGGTTTTGCGCTTGTTGAGGGGGTGCTAGCCCCCTCCTATGCACAGCTTTGTGTGCATGTCCATTTGAGCACGGGTGTATGATGATAAGAGTTCCCACCCCCACCCCCCCTCACTTCACACGTGTGATTTTTGAGTGGTGTAAACCACTCCAACAACTGGCTTTGTACCCGTGTCTGTTCGTACCAAAAAAAATGTACCCGTGTCTGTTCGTACCAAAAAAAATGTACCCGTGTCTGTTCGTACCCAAAAAGAACGAATTGAAGAATTGCGGAAAACTGAGTGACCAGACTCATCTTTAGTCATCTCGACAAACTAAAAAAAAAAAAAAAAAAAAAAAAAAAAAATAGTATGAGAAAATAAATGAGAGAACAGGTACATTGCCAGTAATAGTAAAAATCACACGTGTGATTTCATTACGTCAGACATTACGTCAGACCACCGCTGATCAATCTATATAAGACCTTACACCACTCAGTTCACCCGGGTGTGATTTTTAAGTATAGGTTAGGAATGTGCGATATGGAATGTCTGGCCAATATCAATATCCGATATAATTAATTGCCGTTATGGCCGATAACTGATATAATCTCATTCTGTATTAAAAAAATAAAAATAATAATAATAATGTCCATTCTGAAAAAAGGCATTATTCCTAAACTAGGGATGTACCGTTAAACTCAATGGTCGCCAAGGACTTATTTAACTTCTTTTTCATGATGTCCTGGAGCGCCAAGGACGTGTTTTATAACATGGTAAAAAAAAAATATATATATATATATATATATGGTGGCGGTCTGGGACTTTTGGCGCCCCCTGGTGGCGGTGAAGTTAATGAAATGTTGGCCCATATATCAACATAAACAGCTTGAATGTAGTGTTTTTATTATAAAAATTGTTGACTCTTTTGAAAGTCGATTGTTGATCGGCTAGACGAACCAATATATTTTAATCAGGTATGTTTGTGCGTGAGGGGATTGGTACTGTACTTTAACCCATTTTGGGCAGGAACCCCCTTTTGGTGTTAGCATTATGTTATGCTTTAGCTATTGAAAAATAGCAGATCTACAAGCGCTACGAGCTTGTAGGTCTGCTATTTTTTGAAAAATCGTGAAAATATTTATTTCATAAAACTGGAGGATTTAGAAGATTTTTTTTTTTAAATTTCGAGGTCAGGCCTAAATGGGTTAAAGGGGAAAACCACCCATTTCAACATTTTACTATGTCATTAATATACCTTAGAGCTGTTGTGTGGAAATAATAAAAAAGTCCCCCCATTCTGTGTTTCCTAGAACTGTAATTATGAAAAAAATCATTAACATGGTGAAACACATCTTGATGACATCATCAAGATGTGTTTCACCATGTTAATGATTTTTTTCAGACCTCTAGTTCTAGGAAACACAGAATGGGGGAACTTTTTTATTATTTCCACACAACAGCTCTAAGCTATATTAATGACATAGTAAAATGTTGAAAATGAGTGGAATGCCCCTTTAAGGCAAAGGCGAAGGCTGTGGAGCATCTGGATGAATAAAGCCAGCAGAAGCAGAGCCTCACCTTCATAGTTGACTTGTCCGTCTCCATCAATGTCAGCCTCACGGATCATCTCATCTACTTCCTCGTCAGTCAGCTTCTCCCCCAGGTTGGTCATTACGTGACGAAGCTCTGCTGCACTGATGTAGCCGTTGCCATCCTGCAGAGGGCGCCAGATGTACAACACTGGGCTTTTATTGTTGTACTCAACAATGAAAAGAAAAAGGACCCGTTTAGCTAAACGGTGCATTTATACTAATAGTACCAAAACGCTGAATCACCCAGTCACACACAGACAAGCGGAGACAACCATGCAATGGTCTGCTCACGACCTGCTCTAACTGGGAACACTGGTTTCAGTGTCTTGCTCAAGGACACTTCTAACACAAAGCCAGGAGGAGCCGTGGCTCAAATGACCAGTCTACCTCTTGATTCAGTGGCGGCCCACAAATCATGGGCGGTTTTGTTAAAATAACATCGTTAAAACACCGTTTTTAACGTATCCACCTCCTGCACTTCCAAGCCCCAGGTTACACTAGGTCTGCCAGCCACAACTCTGTGCCAGATTAGGGTCAACTGAAGGTTATTCAGCCTCTGGTCTGCCCCATTTGACATTACTTTGTAAGTATATCCGATTGTGGGACTGTCCAACGTAAACCTAATAAAACCAGCAGGGCCGAGTGGAAACAACCAAGCAAGACTTAGCCATGATACAAAAAAAAGAAAAGGCTAAGACACTGAATGTGGCACTTAGATCCAACTTTAGGCTAAGCCAGAGATTCTTGTAGTGAAAGTGCCTGGGTTAATTCATTATGGTCAAAACCACATTAGAGGCCACAAGCCAGATGATTGCAAACACATCATTCCACAGGACCCAACCTTTGGGAATGCATTCACACCAGTTCAACTGGGGAGTGTGGGACACAGGTTTTAGGCACAAAGACAACACAAGTCTGGCCAATGAACTCTTTGTATTAGCGCGTGACTCGGCTTACAGCCACGTGCCAAGTCCCTGGTAGCAGCTTCACACACACCGTTCCCTGTCAACAAACAAAGCGTTGCTATAAAACACACCGTTGCCCACGTGAAGATGGTGGCAGTTTACACGAAACAGTACAGGACTAGGATGGCACCATATATTGTGTTATTACATACACAGCATTCATTTTCCCTGGATGAGGGGGAGTGATAAAAGGGACAAAGAGTGTGATAATATGCCTGCGATGATTGGTCAGCTATTGGTTATTAACCCATTTTGACCTGAGATCAGATTCTAAAAATGTCTTCCTGAAAAAGCTATGTTTCTATGGCAGTCGTTCTTCAATTTTTCAAAAATAGCAGATCTACAAGCTTGTAGCTTGTAGATCGTCAGCAGTGCCCATACCCTAGATGAGGTTGGCAAAAGGGCCTTTCTGTGTGGCGTTTGCATGTTCTCCCCGTGTCCCCTAGGGTAGGAAGTAGGTAGGTACCCTCACAAAAACATGCAGTAATCCTGGTCTCTATACTGCCTCCCCTGATGGAGGGGAAAGGAACGGAGTGGAATAACGTCTTCCTTGAACTTCCTTCCACACGCTCCAACTGGGGAAACTCCCCCTATCAAGTGAAAAGAAGAGGCATGGACTCCTCATGCGTTGAAGGAAACATGAAACCAGTCCGTTGCTCTCCCCAGGTTGGCAGAGGGAGTGTAGCGCCCAGGATTACACTGGACGATTGACTGGGTGGAAAATAAATAGTTTAGAAAAATCATGGGATAAAAATTTAGAAGGGAGTGGTTCTAAATTACCCCCAAAGGACCCCCAATTTGATATGCATTAGGTTATTAAATCAAATTGCCTAATGATTAAGCCATCCGATTTATATTTCCTGGATCCCAATCTAAGAATGTTTGTATTGTTGTCTCCACCAGGCCGAAGGCATGGGGAGAGAGTATGTTTTGCACTCCGTCCGTGTGTATGTGTTTCCGTCTGTTACCAGCTACTCTCCGGCACCGTTAACCCGGTCGATGTCAAATTTTGCACACACACACTCCCTGGATGCCAACGATGAACCTCTGCCCCAAATTTTCCAGAACGGCCTGTTATTGCGCCCCCAGGAGGCATGAGTGTGCAATTTACGTGAAATCTTTCACAGACTTTCCTACTAGGCTGAGGAAATACATCTCACCCATTTCACATTGGCCTGTTATAGCGCCACCAACAGGTGGATTTTTGGAAATGCCTCAAATCAACCAATTGCCATCCAAGGCAAGAAGAAATGTCACCCTTTTCACATTGGCCTATTATAGCGCCACCAGGCGGCCACAACCTGACCTGCCCTGGTGGAGAACTAGTTAGAGATGACTTGGTATGTCATATGGTCCAGAATTCCTTTACTGTAGGTATATAGGCAACAGTGAAACTCAAAATCACGATACCCTGTGAGCTTGAAGATCACCCATCAGTGAGCGACACAGTCGGGTCAGAAAATTTGCATGACGATTAGCCTATTGTATTTCAAAGAGGCTCAGCACGCTCAACAAAACAAACTTTCTTTGAACACTGCCGGGGTGCAGATCCCAAGCAATACTAGACGTCAACAGAACAACTGTCTTAGAGCATTTAATATGTTATCCAACATTTGACAGGCTGCATCAAATCTAATTAATCTCATATCCGAGATCTTATAAACACGGGCAAACCTCAAATGTAGATGTGATGTGATCATCCCTTTTTACCGTTGATCACTCAACTCGTTTACATAATGCTTACTTACTGTATAGATCAACTCATGACTACCTCCGTAATGCGGACACACTGATCATGTACCTTGTCAAAAACTCTGAAGGCTTCTCGGATCTCCTCCTCACTGTCTGTGTCCTTCATCTTTCTGGCCATCATGGTCAAGAACTCAGGGAAGTCAATTGTACCGTTACCTACAACAGAGAAAGAGGTGATGTATTATTCGTTAGCATTTGAACCAAAGTAGGCAAGTGATTCTACATATGGCGAGATCATCACACTGCAAGAGTTTAGGGCCAAATGATCCCGTCTTCGACTTTTCTTTGGCGTATTCTGGCACGATCCGACCTAAAGTCCGGGGTTCGCTCCCCCAAGGTTTTGCTCACCGTGTGCGAACAAGTTCAACAACGCAAGGCGAGCAGGATTCTAGCGATTGCAAATGGCTCTGGGATGGTTGCCAGATATCTGAAATGATTGACATCTGGAGCCGTTTGCAAATCATACAATATTAAAATGTGTTGTGTGACCAGCACTGAGAACAGAGATGTGCTACAACCAATGAAAGCACAGGACAGATGGACATAGGTGCTTGTTTGTGTAAACAACTTAAATTTAGTTTCCAGACATGGATATATAGATTAGATAGACCTTTAAATACCCCATTAGCCCCAGGTGAAGGAGCTTAAGTACCCCGGGTTCACAAGTCGGAGAATCGGAGCGGCAGGGGCGGTATTGCAGTCGCTGTACTGCACAAGGTTGTGACGAAAAGAGAGCTGAGCCAGAAGGCAAAGCTCTCGGTCTACAGAGCAATCTTTGTTCCTACTCTCACCTACAGTATGGTCATGAAGAGTGGGGGCCGAAAGAATAAGGTCTCGGACGACACAAAGCGGCCAAAATGAGTTTCCTCAGACGGGTGGCTGGCATCTCCCTTATATTAGAGATGGGGTGAGAAGTTCAGTCACACAGGAGAGACTCGGAGTAGAGCCGCTGCTTCTTCGATTGGAAAGGAGCCAGCTTAGGTGGTTCGGGCATCTGGTTGGTTAGGTCGGATTAATGTTTTTTTAAGCACCCAACATCGTCCCCTCCTAACATTACATTCTCACACACACACACATTCATACACCGATGGCGGAGGAAATCATGCAAGGCACCAACCTGCTCATCAGGAGCATTTAGGGGTTCAGCGTCTTGCTCAAGGACACTTCGACACCAACTCTGAGGGAGCCCGGGATCGAACCGGGAACCTCACGGTTGCCGTCCGACTGTTCTACCGGCCGCTCTACCCCTGAGCCACTGTCATTAGGGCTGTGAATCAGATTCAAATCAACCTCTTTTAAAATTATAAAACTAGTCAATTCCAATCGAATAAATATTGATCACTAACAAATGATGTAGTGGGCAGGCAGATTGTGCCATTCTGTGGCCAGCAACCAAGGCCACGTTTAATAATACATACACAATACAAAAAGCTTCGTCGTTTTTCCACCCACATCAAGTATTTATTGGCAATTGTTTTGACGAACAAACTAGGAGGAATCCAGGAAATGATTCTGTTGGGGAGGTGATGAATAAAACAAGAGTGGATCCTGGACACGGTCACGGCTTGTCAGATGAAACAAAGCTGCCGTTGACAGTATAAGCTCTGGTTGGCATGAATGGAAACACCACCACACATTAGCTGAAACATGACGCCTGTGGAAACCAGAGCCACAATGCCAGCCAGGAGACCCAACGGACATAACACACACACCTTACTAATTTAGTGATAACTCACAGACATCCGAGTGGCTACAGCGGTAACACAAAACCATGCCGAATGTGCACAGAATGCCCACTGCAATGTATTATGTACCTGCTGCAGAGGCACACGCCCGTGTGTGTTAGTTACTATACTTGTACAGTAAAATAGACATTGTGAGGACCACTTTCCTGGTCATCACAAGACAAATTGGTTTTTTTTTTTTCTAACCATAAAAATGACACACACACACACACACACACACACACACACACACACACACACACACACACACACACACACACACACACACACACACACACACACACACACACACACACACACACACACACACACACACACACACACACACACACACACACACACACACACACACACACACACACACACACACACACACACACACACACACGCACACGCACACGCACACGCACACGCACACACGCACGATTAGGATGAGACATTTAGAGCTTATGTTTAGGAACTAGAGTTAAACATGATTTATACTTAGTTGGCGCGCTGGTGTAGCGCACCGAAACATAGCCCATCAGCTGCTTGTAGATCTGCTATTTTTCGGATTGAGGCTTACGGTTAAGAATGGCATCCATATGTCCTCACAAAAATGTTAATCTCCTCAAGTATAGTAATACAAATCTCTGTGTGTGTGTGTGTGTACACGCGCATGTCAGTGTAGTTGGCTATTTAAGCCCAAGAGATTTTCAAGGTCTTAACAGTAATAATGTTCTTAAAGCAGGTGTGAAACGGCCACGCTCACTGTCAGTTATTACATAATCGTCTAGCCGCAATTTGCAATTATTTCTGTGTAATAGTCAATCGTTGAGAAATGTCTGTACATTTTCAAACATTTTTCAAAAGTAGCAGATCTACAAAAAGTCACTTTTTTTGGAAAGAAACAATTATTAATCGCAATTATTTGTGTGACAATAATCGTCAACTTAAATGTGTAATGGCGACAGCCCTACCGTCGGCATCGACCTCGTTGATCATGTCTTGTAGCTCAGCCTCGGTGGGGTTCTGTCCCAGGGAGCGCATGACGGTGCCGAGCTCCTTGGTGGTGATGGTGCCGTCGCCATCCTTATCAAAGAGCGAGAAGGCCTCCTTGAACTCTGTTGAAAAGCAAACGCGCAAGACGGCAAACACACAAGCAGCGGCGTTAAGACACGGCTACATTGCTTTTGCAACGAACTGGCCATTTACCTATACTGCATTTGGCAGGCATTCACTTCTAGTCATTTTTACTAGTTGCCTAGTTTACTAGTCGACTAGTTGTTTAACTACCTATTATGTGAAAAATAAAATTAAAAAAATAAACTTTTTTTTCTATCTATAATAGTGTAGGTGGGTAACTGATTGGCTCCCATTTGTTGAAACAAGCCTGCGTGATAATGACTCCTGTCGTCGGCATTGTGATGGTGTTAACGCAGCTGTATGAATCAGTGCCACTGCGGGTGTAAATTTGCCGTCACAAACTCAACATCGAGAAAACAAATGCTTTTATGCTTCGCCATTATCCCACAACCAACGATGTGCAGGTATGCTTTGTTCAAATCAAATGGTCAATCGTTTAACTCAACAGAAAGTAGCAGAATTCTTAAACAGTCCAAAAAAGGACATAGCTCTGAAATGTGCTCGTTTTGGGTCTGATTTCTAAATTTGTTTTCCCTTGGTGTCTTAAATTAGTCTCGCATGTCTGTCCTGCCTCCGTAAATCTATAACATTTAATTAACATTAAAAGCTTCATGTACTTTGCACCAACGCGGTGCAAGGCGTGCTTTTTAATCACGTTCATAGCGGGAATCGAAACCAAAAGATGACAACATCCAGGGTTAAGGAGTACTCACCAGCAATCTGCTCCTCGGTCAGTTGGTCAGCCTGTTAGGAACACAAAGAATAAACAGACATAAGAGCAAGCTGCAGCAGGTGGTTTGCATTCTAACCTAAGTGGATGGCGGGTGGTGGAGTCCACACACACACACACACACACACACACACACACACACACACACACAACCCTTAACGACAGCGGTGAACAATATCATCAGGGTCTCTTTCAGAGCAGAAACGAGAGAACCGCTGACAACCACTGAAAATCTTGTCTCGCTTCAGTGGCAGGAACGTTCATCTATGATGACTTGCCGAGAATAAGGACGCTAGGTTAACGGTCTGTACACAAATATATATTTCTCTCTTTTTTTCTTTTTGCAAAAACAGAAAACTTGCATGAAGAGGACCCCATTTAGAACCACTTGAGTTTACAATTTCGATGCATTCCTGCTGAGACCACAATTTTTTTGTAGAGTTGTCCAGATACCTTTTTTTTTCAGACCGAGTAAGAGTACAAGTACTTAATTTTGAGTACTTGCCGATACAGAGTACCGATACGAGTACTTTTGTTGAGTAACCACTTATTGTACCCCCTTTTTCCTCATATGCAGATGGATCTCCGATCTACACAGACTTGCTCCTGTTGCATTCATTCAGCCTAGTGTTAATTGGATGTTTTGGTACTCGGGTCAAAGTATTGGGGCTGGTTCCGAGTAAGAGTACTTGAGGGTGGTATCGGCCCGAGTATCGGAACAACTCTACTTTTTTGACCGGGTCACTGGTCAGTAGGAGACTACCAGAGATTCCGCCAGTCATCAAATTATTGGCTCTGGAAATGGGAGAAAAACTCCATGAATTCAAGGCTAAGTTCATGGGGTGTGTAATTGATATACGAATACCGTATGGCTCAAAAGGAGTAGTTCACCCAAAGATTATTATTTTCAACTTCATCATACAATGTTAGACGGAGGAAATAGCAGATATACAAGCTTATGTGCGTGTGTTTTCTTTTTTTGTGTGTGCAAAATTCCAAACAGGTAAGTGGCATAGGTGCTGTGCAACAGCACAGCAGTTCGTAGTTAATGCCAAGTTAACACATTCAGGCCTGACGTCGAAATTAAAAAAAAAAAAAGGTTTTCTAAATTTTTCAAAAATAGCAGACCTACAAGTTCATAGTGTGGCACTGAGTGCCGCGCTATGAGCTTGTAGATCTGCTATTTTTCAATAGCTAAATTATAACATAATGTATGTAACCACATACTGCATACAACTTCCTCATAATATTTAAACGCAAGCAGTAAAGAGAAAGACCACCACTATGCTCAATGTGAATTATAATTATGGGATTTATTTTAAGCAATTAGATTTTAAAGTTTCCTTCAGAGTTTAAGTCACCATATGAGCCATCCTCTCTCTATACTTTATGAGCAACTTCTGCACTCATTTAAACAAGTGAGGGGTCGCATTCTCACAGAGTTATTTTCTTTAATTTATCTACACTTCTGCATGCAAACATTTATTTCAGGCAGTTGTGTGTAGATTTGAAATTGAATGGCATTGCATTTACCACACCCTTACTTCTAATGTTGGTAAATATGACCCAGACCACCTCTGGAGCTGGTTTGGGTGCTCAGACCTTTTAACCCATTTTGGGCGGGAACCCCTTTTGGTGTTTTAAGCATTATGTTATGCTTTTGCTATTGAAAAATAGCAGATCTACAAGCTCGTAGCGCAGCACTTTGAAAAATCGTGAAAATGTGGCACAAATCTTTGAATATATATTCTTTCAGAGCGAACGTTTTTAACTCAAATATTTGCTTCTGGGGGGGGGGTCCCTGGAACAACATATTTTCAGATGGGGGTCGGAGGCCATTTACAGATAATTCTGGGAGTCCTCGGCATGAAATAGTTTGAGAACCACTGAGTATTTCAGAAAACTGTCGTGATTTAGAAGACTTTTTTTTTAATTTCGATGTCAGGCCTAAATGGGTTAATGGATCATGGGTATTGGCAAGTTGCTTAGATGTATTATCCGCACATGACTGGGTCAGATCTAGGGTTGGGCAGAACTGTGAATGGTGCTGTAATGGCATTTTGAAATGACGACGGTATCATTTGAATACAGTCGTACATCATAGCTGAAATTCAAATGGGGAAACAGTGGATGTTGTACTCAGAGAAAAGTAGTTCCACGATTCCGTGCTTTGAGAGTTGTTGAATTGTTCATGTTTTTCCCCCTCTTCATTACATTCTTTGCAGTACATACTTTTGTGGTGTGCACATGCATCAGGGGCGTTAGTTCCTGTGTGCTAAGTGCAAATAGCGAAACGGTATGCCAACATTAGCGGGACTCAGTGGAGTGTTTCTAGGGTAAAGGGTTGCGGGCTATGAGCCATATTCACATTTCAATAAAATGAATTTTAAATGACAGGCCAATTGAAAAAAAACATACCGTGATACTGGGTTTTGTAATGTTCATTATTTTTGTAATTATTTGTTGACATATTATTTTCTATTCCAAGTATTGAGTTTTCGCACAAGATTTCAGTAAATATAGTCCAGTTGATTTTTTTCCCCCCTCTGTCAAGTACAGTTCCTTGTGCTGGCTTTATACGTTTACCGTCTTAAAGAGTGTCAAAAGTGTGGAGGAAAAGGTTACAGCACGCACGGTCGCACGCTTCCACTAAAGTACCGATTGAATAACGAACACATCACTGCTATGTCAGGTCATTGATAATTGGATGTCTATTTTTAACACATACGGTTAACAGCATTGACAGGGGTGCCGTGCGCATCAGCCCATTGACCACAGTTGGTACTCTACGAAGGAAAAAGTAATGAAAAGAAAATATGGGCCACTTCTGAACGACTGAACCCACAGCAAATACTGGAGCCTCAGCACTCGATTTTCTTTAAAGGTTTTAATTCTTTTATGAGATTAGTTTGGCCGTTTCGGATGGAATTCGGTACCCGCCGCACAAACTTTAAATTATACCACTTAACCCATTCTGGACGGGAACCCCTTTTGGTGTTTTAACTAAGCATTATGTTATACTTTAGCTATTGAAAAATAGCAGATCTACAAGCTCATAGCGCGCCACCGAGTGGCACGCTACGAGCTTGTAGGTCTGCTATTTTTGAAAAATCGTAAAAATGCGGCACAAATCTTTGAATATATATTCTTTCAGAGCGAAGTTTTTTTTATTTTGACGTCAGGCCTAAATGGTTTAAGTGAAGCAATTGTAATCAGAAGTTCAGAATCAATTGGAATGATGTGAAACACAATATGAAGACAATCCTTTTAATTACCACCCGAAATGACCAGAAATCAACTTTCTGCTTCATCTGAGGTTTTCTTTTCTCTCATCCTCATACATGGTCTCGTCAGGCCTGTCCGAGTCGGTCAACGTGCGCACACTTCAGGCTGAGAAAGTGTGATGAGGGGAGGGTATAAATACTTCACCACCCGAAATACACACGCCTGCTATAATTAGTGAGACATGAACAGGGTTGCAAATGTAGCACACTGAACACCGATGCCACTAACCACCACTTTGTTTCTTTCTGCGAGAGATCACAATAGGGTGAGCGAGCACTAGCCGTCGATACGAGTTTGTGTGGAGATTCATACCTGTGCACCATTCATTCTTCGTGCAGTTAACCACTTGAACCCTAGAGATTCTGGGGGTGAACATTCGCCGAGAGTAGACGATCTACAAGGTCACAATTCAGTGAGCCGAGCGTGTAGGTCGGCAAGTGTGTTGATAAACATATTTGGCATAGAGGTAAAAAATAAAAGGTCGCCTAGTATAGACCACTGGGGGACTCAAGTGATCAGACATTAGTTATACGTCTGATCACAGATAAAACACCTGACAGGTCAGATCTCTGCTACAATAAACCATGACATCTCATAATGCAATGACACGTAGCTCAATATCTATCACAAATACTAAAATGTGTTAATTACAGAGTACTAAAGAGGCCAACACCCAATATTTGACAGTGCTATATCAGGAATGGGAGTCAACAATACAGACTACAAGCATTTCCCAGTCAAAAGTATAATCAATGTAGTTCAATAGACTTGCAACACACCCAATACATTCAGCTACTTAAAATATTTAGATGGGTGCAAATATGGAATTGAATGTGTGAACTCATCAGGACCACCTAGTGTTGTGAACCCATTCATTGCTCTGGCCGGCACCAACAGTAGTAGATTGCATCCAACAGCTCTCAGTGATGTAAATAGGTTTTCAATGTAATGGGTCCCGGGACCCAGGGGTGGTCTTTTAGATGAGCCCCATGGATATTTTATGAGTCCCGCTTCAACGCCGTTAGGAGTCATATACACAAATTACAGCATTTAATCTTATATGGCTATATAATATGGTTATATCCAAGAATCCAAGAGTTGTGCAAACAGTGCAAATAAAGTAAATGGCATCAAATTACAGTACAGTAGTGTGTCCATGGGACCCCCAGAAAGGTCCACGGATAAATGGTGCATTTATATAGCGCCTTTATCCACGGCTCTTTACCTACCACACACACACACACACACACACACACACACACACACACACACACACACACACACACACACACACACACACACACACACACACACACACACACACACACACACACACACACACACACACACACACACACACACACACACACACACACACACACACACACACACACACACACACACACACAGTCTTGCTCAAGGACACAGGGAGGCAATGAGAATGTGCTCCTCCTAGGCTCCATCGCATTCGCAATGAGTCACCATGGAGGAAGAAAGGGGGGGAGGTAAGGAGGAAGGGGTAGCCAGGCTGCAGACTGTTCATTGCCAAGTGCCAACTGAATGGTGCTGAAGCAAGTGAGCAGCAAGTGAGCTAGGCCAGGATCAAAGCAGCGCACTTAAATGTTGGGAGGACTTACATGACTGCTGTACGGGACTGCCTTCTTACTTTTAGCCCGAAGTAAGAGATCATGTAGATTTTTAGAGTTTCATGTCTCCACTCTTCATACGAGATTATTTTGACGATAAGCAACTGTTTAAGATGATATAGCATGTTCCATCTTCCTAGGCAGATGGAAAATATTTAATAAGAGTTATGTGTTAATGTTTAAAACTTTTGCAGCAAATCCAATTAAGAATAATATAAATTTAGAGCACGGGCCCACTGCATTTCACAAAACGGCGATGAATATTATGCGAGGACGAGGTTTCTCATGGCAGCAATGAGGCCTTTAGACAGAATTTGCATTCCTATTTTTTTTGTAGAGCATGCACTGCGGATCCCCTCAGCTTACTGCACCAAGCATGGTTTGGTTCAATGCAGGGGAGAAGGGAGGGAGGCGTGTGGTAGAGTGGGGGCGAAGGAGGAGGTGGAGGGGGGAGGGAGGAGGGGGGAGGGAGGGGGGGGCAGAGAGGATCATTTGAGGAGCAGAATGCGGTTCAACGTGGTGGTGCAATATGCCACAGCATCAAGATGACAAATGTCAAATCTTAAAAATAAAAAAGCACATAAATTAAAACAGACTTAAAAATAAGGGACAGTCGTGTCACAAGAAGACAAGTATTGATGACCGTGTGTTGCATATTAATTCAGTGTATGACTGAGCCTTAGTCATTATATAATGGCAATCTGTGCTTGTTGCGCATACCACACTAGACTAGACTCAAAACAAACCCCATGAGAGATGCATTTGCTCCCCAACTCCAATGTTAAGATTAAAACATTAAGTTAAAATACAACAAGCTCGTTACTAGGGCAGCTTTAACAGCTAGTTATATGGTGGGTGGGCTGAGGATCTATTTTTATACCCCCCCACCTCTACACACCACCACGCCCACTCTCACACTAGAAAGCTGCAAAGTGCAAAACCCTGATCCCGGCCGGTTGTAAAAGAAAAAAAAATCATCTGACAAATTTCACAATGTTAACAGCAAAAACTAAAACAACTAGACAGTAACGAGATAGAAATACGCGCAACCATGTCATAATAAATAATAAAATAAATATTCTTCCTCTCTCCCTTCGTCATGATGAGCCATGCATGCCACAATCAATGCTGCGCAGTTGGTGAATAAGAGAGCACTAGTGGTTGTCATTTAGCTGGTATCGATTCGTTTGATCATTGCCTGTCAATCTCTAAACTTAACAGCAGTGCACATGCGTAATATACTGGGATATATTATATGGGTTGCCTGTATGTATCCGAGCCGTTCTAAATCCGTCATGAACGGGTGATGATATACCAGAACAATGCTTACTATTCTACTCCACCGCAGGGCAGTGCCGCTGGCCGACAAAAAGCTGGTCTACAGGCCAACACTACCAACAAGTAACCTACCGCGGTGCCGTCCGCGAACAGCTTGCACTGCAGATCAGCCGTTCTTGTCGGCAAGCGAGTCGCGACACACCACCGTAGTAAGGATTATAATTATAGGTTACACAACACGTTAGACACACTTTTGGTACGACAAAAAAACATGACTATTCCCATGTGCGAGAAATAAGTGGCGACGCGGCCTTCCTTCTCCACTTGACAATGCGCACTTAGTGTCGAGCGAAAGGCTCGTAGCCTCGTACGGTGCGAACAAGCGTGAATAAACGGCAAAAAAAAAGGCAACGGCACGAGCGGCGTTAGCATCTTTAGCCACATTAGCAATACGCGTGAATAAACTGTAAAGGCGACGGCACGAGCGACGTTGGCATCTTAGCCACATTAGCAGTAAGCGTGAATAAACTGCAAAGGCGACGTTAGCATCTTAGCCACATTAGCAATACGCGTGCATAAATAAACTGTAAAGGCGACGGCACGCGCGGCGTTAGCGTCTTTAGCCACATTAGCGGCGCTACGCTAACGCCAGACCAGCCCCTTTAGCAGCACCTTACCATCGCCTCGTTGGGTCTTCCTCAGGAACCTTTGGGGGAAATAATATCAGACCGTTGTTTTTCTCACTGCAGCTGGTCTGGTGGTTGCCGAATGCTCCTTTTTTTTAAATCCAGATTCCTCTTACAGCACGTGCTGCCAATAATGTGACAATAGTTAAACAGGCGAAAAATGGTGTCAATTGTAACATTAAAGTTGACCGTAAAAGCTGCTGCTATCACGTCAGTCTGCCTGGCTGCACCGAACAGTGTGGGGCCGATTCGCTTGTACTAATATCCCTCCGCGATGACGACGAGGCACACGCACGCGCGCGCGCGAAGTTGATAGTAAATAGTAAATACCCATATTTTTCCTCGCTTTAGGCTCATTAAATAATTATATTTAGGTATTGCTATTTTACGTATAATTCTATTTCTTATTTCAAGTAATTGTTGTTCCTGAACAACAAATTCACTTAATATCCTCAATGTCAATGTGAGGATATTAAGTTAATAATTGGAAAAAGCCTTAGTCTGGCAGCCAACAGGCTTTTTTTTGTTCAAAGTGGGAAATTTGGTATATAGTTTTTTTCATTGGCCTAAATTATTGTCTACATACATTCATGAATCCACCTGCTGTCATCATTGATTGAGCAATTTCTTATTATGTGACTTTTTTTTGATCGATCTATGGCAAAGAGCAGGTCTACCACCAGTGGAAGAGGTGAGAAGAAGGTGGGGTTTTATTGGCCACGCTCAAGGTATATGAAATGTCATTTTCGCTATCACGCAGTGCCGTCTCTACCTATACACGCAATACGCACTGTGAGTAGGGCAACACGCCGAAGGGGGCAACAAAATGTGCCCAATAGTGCCAAACCGACCCTCAAAATAACAATTCTCACCGCGGGTACGCCGCGTAATAACGAACGGCCGCGTGTGCGTCCTCACAAACAGTGAAAATAGCCGATTTGGAATAGGCCTATGTCACAGCCCGCTTTCCACGCCCACTTCCGGTAAATAGTGGTGTCATTTAACATTAGCATTTACACGATTTTTTCTCTGGAGAATCTAAGTACATTTTCTAATGTAAAAATGTGACAGACCAATATTATTATGAAGCAAACAAGATGGTAAATCAGCTCGAACAGATAGAACAAACCTTACCTTGAGAAAACAAAAGCTGTAGACTTCTTAAATTACCTCTGTTAACATGTAGCGTCTATGGAGTGACGTCACGCTATCACCACTAACACTGAAAGGGGGCTCATGAACAAACACTATTTCTGAATGACTGAGATCTTTTGTAAAGTAATCGCTTCTGGCAAATAACAGAAGACATATAACACATTATTGTCTGCTGTGTTGCTTTTCGATGTGTACACTGTGTAATTTTATAGAGGTATATAAAGAGCAAAAAGTACGTTTCTGAACGTGCCAAGTATCGCGAGACTGTACACCGTTTCCAGTAGTTATCATGAAACATGCGTAAGCTAAGAACGTAACAGTGGAATATCTATATAATGAAAACTATCACTGTCCTTGAGCAAGACGACACCATAAAGCATTACACTTGTTTTGAATAGGGCCATATACAGTTACAGTGAGGGGGAAAAGGGGTGGGTGGGGATTCAGATTTTGCGGGGGCCAGTTTCGAATTGCAGCAAACAAATTAAAAGATAGATGCTTTTACAATTAAGTGTTTTAATGAAGAAGAAAAAAAATATATAATATAATGTCTTGATTCATTTATCCTTGTGCTAATTTCCATATTAATTAACAGAAGGGGATAATGCAGATGAAATGGGAGAAGAGGGAGATGAAGAAAACATATAAGATGAGGAGGAACAGGAGAACATTGATTTCTTTATTTACCCAGCAGAGGAGAACAAATTCTGTTTTTCAGGAATGCCTTCGGCTGCACACACTCACCCACATTAAAACCTGTACAGTCAACAGTGTACTGTACAACCACAGTCTTATAATGTTGGGCAGTGAGCAGCTCCACTGGAGCAGCTGCATGCGGGTTCGGTGCCTTGCTCAAGGGTAGGCTACTTCAGCAGTGCTGGGGGTGGGGTATGTGGTGGGGTATTCACCTGTCCTCCTTTTTGGTTACAAACTCACTCCATAGATGAAGACAAAGAGGAAGACTATAGACGCCTTATCAGACGACGTCACACTGATAAGAAACGGCATGCGCGCGCATAAAGGCAGCAGAAGAACACCACTCATAAAATGCAATGGAAAAGTTCTAACTGCACTCACGTGTAAAAAATTCCCCATCAAACTTTCAGATGCTGTTTTTCTCCCAGTGTGGAGGAAGAATGATTAGGATTTTTATTGTGATCTCTCGCCCTTGAAATATATAATCCTTGGTTTCTGTTGTGTTTGAACAATAATGGCAATTCAAAACAGTTGTCCTCAAAACCACACCTCCAGTCGCTGTCATAAGAACGGGAGGTGCGCTTATGAACAACACGGCAGCAGAGCCTGTTTGTGCACGGCTGCACGCGCACCTGCAGTCAATCAAGTATAATTTATGCTTCGTCCCGCGATGGTGTCGCGCACGCAGACCTCTACGCTCACAACAGTCGCATCTGCGATGCGATGTGAGCTTGTATATCAGCTGTTCTCTGTGCGCAATACTGTTGGGCTTTGAAGTATAAATGTCTCCTGTTACTGCCATGATCAAATCCGCCAAAAGTAACTTCATTAATAATAAAGCGGAGGAAAACAAAAACAATCCTCGAGAGCTCTGGAAGCTACTCAACAACCAATTAGGCTATAGTCAGAAACTGAAAACCAGGTTTTCAAACATAAACATTAAAGCGAACAACACTCTCATCACTGACAAGCTTGATGTGGCCAACTACTTGAACATCTTCTTTACAAACATATCAACAACGCTGGTTAACAATCTGCCCTCCCACTCTGGGCTCTTTGGTGTAGAGCACATTAAAACCTTCTACAGAAACCTAGGTGTTTGTAAAGACGATTTTAAATTAGTTATGGTAACAACTGATGAGGTACTTAAGAAACTGAGTGCCCTCCAACCCCACAAGGCCACTGGCCATGACAATATTCCCTCCAAATTTCTCAGAGACTCAGCCATCTCTATAGCTCCAATCATCACCCACATAGTAAACCTCTCCATCAAACAGGGACAGGTCCCCCTAGATTTCAAACTGGCCAAAGTAACCCCCCTGCACAAGAAAGGGAGTAAATTAGACCCCGGCAACTACCGCCCTATTTCTATTCTAAGCTCCATCTCGAAAGTGATGGAAAAAATAGTCTATGAACAGGTTGAAAAGTATCTTGCCACTAATAAATTATTGTACGAGTTCCAATCTGGCTTCAGAACATCCCACTCCACTGACACATGCCTTCTCTATTTGAGCGACCACATCAAACAAGAGGTGGACGCTGGCAAATACTGCGGCATGGTCATGCTGGACCTCCAAAAGGCTTTTGACACAGTGAACCACTCCATACTGGTTAACAAGCTAAAAGCAATTGGTTTCGATAGCACATCAGTGAGCTGGATGCAATCCTACCTGGAGGGGAGAGCACAGATGGTGGAAGTGAACGGAACACTGTCCCCCCCCCTCCCAGTGAGCTGTGGCGTTCCACAAGGAAGCATACTAGGGCCTCTACTGTTCCTAATATATGTTAACGACATGACTTCAGCTTGTGACTGCAACTTGTTCCTGTTCGCAGATGACTCGGCACTGCTGGTCTCGGACAGGGACAAACTGCAGGTTGAAAATGCCCTCAGCTCTGAACTCGGTAGAATCTGCACCTGGCTCGCTGATAACAAACTATCTTTACACCTGGGAAAAACTGAATCCATTCTCTTTGGATCTAATAGTAATCTCAGCAAGGCAAATGGCTTCTTGTGTGGGTGACAATGTTATCACACGTAAAGATGAAATTACCTACCTAGGTTCCATCCTGGAGGCTAATCTTTCCGGTGATAAAATGGCCACCAACGTAATCAAAAAAGTCAACCAAAGAACAAGATTCCTTTACAGGATCTCCTCACTGGTCGACAAAAACACCTTGAAGACCTTAACAGGAGCCCTTGTACAAGGCTTCTTTGACTATGCATGCACCTCCTGGTACCACAGCACCTCAAAGGCCCTTAAAACTAGGCTCCAGACCTCCCAAAACAAACTGGTCAGGCTCCTACTTGGCCTCACCCCCCGAACCCACCTCACCCCTGCCCACTTTGACAGACTGGCATGGCTTAGGGTCGGCGACAGAGTACAGCATCTTGCAATGGGTCTGGTCCACAAGATTCGATACTCCACCAAGATACCCATGTACCTGTGTAGATACTTCCTTAATGTTAACGAAGTCCACACCCACAACACCAGAGGGAGTGCAACGAATCATGTTCAACCCAGATTCGGCACAAACAAGGGACTAAATTCTTTTCGCTCCTATGCCACCAAAATGTGGAACGCCCTACCAACAGTCATTAAGACATGTGAATCCCTTGACTCCTTCAAAACCGCTCTCAAAGGGCACCTACGGATGGCTGCAATTCGAAACTGGCCCCCGTAAAATCTGAATCCCCCCCCACCGCCCCCCCTTTTTTCCCTCACTGTATATGTTTCTTTTCCCTTTTTACCTCCATTATGATGAATTCCTGTACTGTTCTTTGTCTATATAGAAGTGTCTATTTGTACGTCTCTAAATGTTTTGATGAATTGAACATGGTGGACCCTGTTGTAAACAAGTGTAATGCTTAATTGGGTCGTCCACTCACAGTTAACAGCCTTTGTATTGAGTTTGTGCTTGAAATGTACTGTAATTCTGCAAACTGTCAATCAATCAATCAATCCTAGGGTGCATCTCACTAGCCAACTCACAAGAGGAGGTTGAATGAACTGAAACCAGCGCTACCCAGAACAACAGGTTTGGAGATCTGTTGGGAATTGATTACATGAAACAGTCACCCGTGCGCCCAGTCCCAATGTTTGTCTATAGAGGAGAAGCCGGAGACGAAGAGGAAAAGATGAAGACCAAATGAAGAAGAGAACATGAAGATGAAAATTAAGTGATGAAGAGAAAGGTTGAAGAGTACGTGATAGAATAGAAAGGAGAAAGCGGTAAAATATATACAGACGGTATATGGGATCAGATACACTATAATGAATGTGACGGTTGATTGATTGATTGATTGAATACTTCATTATTAGCAGTTTGCAAAAAGAGAGCACAGGAAAGTACAGTTCAATACAAGGTCTGCTAAGAGGATTATATAGACCCAAGAATGCCTATGGCTTGTTTCCACCGGGGTCCTTCGTATGAGGCCTACTGCGTATCAATACGGGGGACTCTGAGGTTAGTGCTTCTCAAACATTTAAATTTCAAGGCAGTGTTGTTTTCGTCGACTAAAATGTTAGGAAGGGACTAGTGGACAAGAGATCCAGTATAAGTCATTTTACACTTGGTTGCATGCTGAAAATAGCAGATCTACAAGCGCACAACGTGTCGCAGCGTGACCCGTTGTGAGTTGTAGATCGGCTATGTTCAGCAAGTGTAAAATCAGCCATTATGACCCACCAAAAATACATTTTAGTCGACTAAATCAACTGTAGATTTAGTCGACAAAAATCTTATATTTAAATATTTATATTTATAAACTAGACACTAAAACATTCCAGGTGACTAAAATGTGACAAAAACTAAATGAAAACGTTTCAAGAGACTATGACTAAAACTAAAATAGAAATGTGCTGCCAAAAACAACACTGTTTCAAGGACCCCCAGTTTGGTATGCATCAGGTAGGTACACTCACAGTCTTTGAAATGAATTTGGAGGATAAGCCCCTTGAGATGCATCATTTCATGCAGCACCCCATAACTCTGAGAGAGTGCACTGAAAGGGGAACCGTTCACAGGTCCATTTGGTTCCATTTGTACACTTGGAGTTACAAATGGGGGCGGCGGCAGTGGCTCAAGGGTAGAGTGGCTGGTTGGTAACCGCAAGGTTTCCAGTTTGAACCCGGGCTCCCCCAGAGTTAGTGTCGAAGTGTCCTTGAGCAAGACACAAAGTCAAAAGTCAAAGTCATACGATTTGTCACACACGTTACCGCAGTGAAATTTGTTCTCCGCATTTGACCCATCTCTTGGAGCGGTTGAGCCACAGCCAAGGAGCGGTGAGCTGCAGCGTGCGCCGCGCTCGGGAATCATTTGATTAGTAGATTTGACCCCCAATCCAACCCTTTGATGCTGAGTGCCAAGCAGGGAGGCATTGGGTCCAATTTTTACAGTCTTTGGTATGACCCGGCCGGGGATCGAACCCCGACCTCCCAGTTTCAGGGCGGACACTCTAACCACAAGGCCACTGACACTGAACCCCTAATTGCTTGATTGATTTATTGAATACTTAATTATTAGCAGTTTGCAAAAAGAGCACAGGAAAGTACAGTTCAATACAAGGTCTGCTAAGAGGATTATATAGACCCAAGAATGCCTATGGCTTGTTTCCATTTGCTCCTGATGTGCTGGTTGGTGCCTTGCATGGTTTCTGCCGCCATCGGTGTATGAATGTGTGTGTGGGTGAATGTAATGCACAATCTATGTAAAGCGCCTTGGATAAAGGCTCTATATAAATGCACAATTTACAAATAACAATAATAATAATTCATAATAATTAATATAAGTTTCTGCAACTCAAGGGGCTTGTCCTCTAGTGAAATTTCAAATAAAATAGTTATTAAAATATGACTGGGCTATAATTTAATGTCTGACCATTCCAGTTCAAATAAAATAGTTATTAAAATATGACTGGGCTATAATGTAATGTCTGACCATTCTATTAAAATATGACTGGGCTATAATGTAATGTCTGACCATTCCAGTTCAAATTGCAAGGTATACAATGTTTCCCTCTGCTGGAGTGCTGTGCTTATCGCACGCACGCACGCACGCACGCGCGCACACACACACACACACACACACACACACACACACACACACACACACACACACACACACACACACACACACACACACACACACACACACACAGAGAGAGAGATCCCTGAATGAGATCAACAACTCAACTCAACTTTATTGTCACATCACATCACATCGCTTTTTTTATGTGTAAAGAAGTAGGTAAAATCCTTTGTTGTACAAGCTCCATCATGGCAGTTTCAACTAAGGTCGAAAGAGATGGAGAAACAGAAAAACATCCGATATCAACATGGCAGTTTGAAATAAGGTGCATGATACCAGTGGTGTAAACTGTAAAGTAACAAAGTGCATTTATACTTAAAGGGGCATTCCACTCATTTTCAACATTTTACTATGTCATTAAACCATTTTGGGCGGGAACCCCTTTTGGTGTTTTAAGCATTATGTTATACTTTAGCTATTGAAAAATAGCAGATCTACAAGCTCATAGTGCCGCGCTACGAGGTTGTAGGTCTGCTATTTTTGAAGAATTGTGAAAATGCAGCACAAATCTTTGAATATATTCTTTCAGAGCGAACGTTTTTAACTCAAATCTTTGCTTCTGAGGGGTTCCTGGAACTACATATTTTCAGATGGGGGTCGGCGGCCGATTACATATAATCTTTGGGGTCAGAATTTAGAAGACATTTTCTAAATTTCGATGTCAGGCCTAAATGGGTTAATATACCTTAGAGCTGTTGTGTTGAAATAATAAAAAAAAGTCCCCCATTCTGTGTTTCCTAGAACTGTAGGTCTGAAAAAAATCATGGTGAAATCAAGATATGATTCACCATGTTAATGATTTTTTTCCCAGGCCTCCAGTTCTAGGAAACACAGAATGGGGGGACTTTTTTATTATTATTTCCACACAACAGCTAAGGTATATTAATAGACATAGTAACATGTTGAAAATGGGTGGATTTCCCCTTTAAGTACAATTTTGAGGTATTTGTGCTTCAGTACCTGTAATTCTAATTTCCAGTACTTAGGATTTGTTCCCTCTAGTGGCTCCAATCGGGATCGATTCCTAAATTAACAATTGATATAGTCTATACATCAGTACCGCTTACCTGGCAGTGTCCGCACAGTAGCAGCGTTAACAGATTGTGGAAAAACCAAACTTGCTGATGCACCGAATATTCGGCCGCAGAAAATATTCGGCAGAAAATGGCTAAAAAAGCATTTTCGGCCTATTCGGCTTCAGCCCCAATAAATATATCATAAATTATAAATAAATAAATGTTTTATGGACCCATAATAGTGATTATTATTTAAGTTAAGTTTTGCCATAACCATTTATTTTGCCATAAATCAGGTACGGCCATGACAGCAATGGTAGGAAAAAAGATATATAATATTAATCATATTCAGATATTCGGTTTTCGGCCAACTGTTTCCTATATTCGGTATTCAGAATTTCCCTTTCGGTGCATCCCTAAACGGTATATATTATTAACATACCTTGTGAACTTGCCCATCTTGCTCCAGTCATATCCTTTCCTTTGTTTGTAAAGTGTTGCAAAATCGTTTCCTATAATCCTATAATAATAATAATAACAATAACAAAAATTAGTCATGCTGTACAGGCAGAGGTCCAGCATGGACTGCATGTTCGTGAGAAGGATAGTGTCCTTGTACTTGGTTGTCTGTGACTCCCATGTCCACGACCACATGGTACACTGTTTCCACTTTGGCTTCATCACATAGACATGTACCAGTAGCATTTGACAAAGAAGAGGACCTAAACAGATTCTGGCCCAAAGCAGTGACTGTTTCATCTGTTTGCGTCTGTTGTGCATCCATGGCAATATCTTCACAAATACAAATGGACGAGTCAGAGTCATAAAAAATGTATTTGTGTTGGGGCCTCTTATGGCAGACGCCTCTACAGACGACCAATGCCCTCAGTATCCAGTCCAAGCCCTGCTTGACGATGACAGAGATGGCATTAAAGAGGGAGTAGGTACAACAGACTCCCAGGAGCATCAGCAGACAGTTGGCCACCTGGTACCCTGTGCTATCCTCGTGGCGATGTCTCTGGCCACTCACAAAGTCCCCGAAGCCCACTGTGCTGAAGGCCACGAAGCAGTAATATAACGATTCCGTGTAACTCCACCCCTCCATTGACGAGTAGAGGGCGGCGGCCCCGCACGCCACCACCAGGACCAGAGCGAGGAGAATGAGGGTGACGTGATGCATGGGGGGCTTCCAGTCCTTGGTTCCTCCAAGGACTGGAAGTTGAGTCTGACCGCCTGTCCGGAGCCGAGCACGGTGTGTCCTCCTTGCATGGCACCAGCGCATGAGAAGGCCCAGCAGAGTAATGACTCGCTCCAGGAAGAGATTGAAGAAGAGCAACGTCGCCGAGCACCCCAGTAAGCCGTAGAAAACGAGCAGTACTTTTCCCACGGTGGTGGACGGTGCTGTCATTCCGAAACCTATCAGAGAGATGTCAGGTTATAAAGCCTTGAGGCGACCTGCAGCTGAAACAGGTTTATACATTGATTTTTTTCAGAAACTGTGAGTTTTAACACCACTGATCGGACCTCGCGATATAATCTTAGTCAGGAAAAGACGGCTTTGTCTGTCAAGGCTTTTATATATTTCAAGACAATTTCATTGAAATATATTAAAAGGTTTGTTTTCCATAAAATTATTCAATCATAACTGCGCAAAATGCCAATTAAAGGAGCATTCAGTGATTTGGGTGATTTGGAAAAAAACCCGGTCCACCCGGTAACAAGATGTGCACATGCACACGCTCTACAGTGGGGGAAGTACAACAGACAAACAGCACGTGCACCAATGCCCGCCCCACTTGATCATGATTGGAGGAAGGCCCCTCTCATCCTGATTGGATGAAGGCTTTGCCACCCAAAGCCCAAACCGAAACTAGGGTTTTTTGACCCCAGGGGCTCACTGGGGACAGGGAGGAACTCCTTATATGGTCAGCACACTTTATAGTAGGGAGGATTATCCAAAAAATAAGAAAAAATAAGTGATATTTGAATTAAGTGAAATCACTGAATATACCTTTAAGGGAATAAACAGAGAGGTGTTGGGGTGTATGCAGAGGGATTTGAAGCAGGGATGGGACGATGTGAAGATTTCACGGCATGAGTGTTGTGGCCAAAATAATTGCGATTAGCGCTGTTATTGGGGGCTGTAGAGAGCCGCAGAATTCTCAGCCTCAAGGTAATTGGTCTACTCTAGGTCCTCATTATCTCACTTTATAATTATGTTAACATAACATACACCATAAAGTGAGCGCCCTCTGTAAATATGCAACTTGTTGTAACAAGGAAATTGATCCATGTTTGATGCACTTGCTCTCTCCGTTTCCACGGTGACAGAGAGACAGAATTGTATAAGAATAGAGGGGCAGTAAATGTGATTGCCTAACGTGTTTTGATCGTTTCTGTTTTTCAAGATTGGTTTCATCACTTGCAGATGTTTCAGATGTAAAACAGAACTACACACTCGATGACCTCTGCTGTTTTCCAAATTAAAACACCCTCCGCCCTCTCTCTCTCTCCATCTCTCCCTCTCTCCTTTTTCTTTGAGATTATGAGTCACAGACACTTAAAAACGTGTGTGATCACTCACCAATGGTGGAGACCACTGTTCCCACAAAGTAGAAGGCTCCTGGGAAGTCCCACAGTGCCCTGCGTTGCTCCGCCCGGATGCCTGCGCGGTTGGCCTCCTCATAGTGGCGCAGCAGAGAGCTCAGGTCATCGGCGGTGACGTTGTGCTCATGGCTGAAGTCCTTTAGCCTCTGATCCCAGAGCTGGCAGGCCTGTAGCTCCGCTGCACGCTCCAAGAAGGAGAAGGTGGCAGCGCCTGCCAACATGTAGAGGGCGATGAGCACACCGAGAAGACAGAAACGAACCGTTTCCCTGGTGGGCCGACGGCAAGAGACATTGCAACAAAAGGCCTCCTTCCTCAATCCCATCTGTAGAAGGTATTAGACCTCTGCTCTGTAAAACAAGCTCAATGATATATGAGCTATATGTAATATTTTCTAGTTTTAGAATTAGTGATTCTTATCTGAATATTGCCTGGGTGGTCATTGTTTCCACTCAGATGTAAAAGTACCGTATGTTTAAAAAAACAAAAACAAGTCCTTAATCATATCTCTACTGTGCTGTACTGAGCTTTAATCTATTGTCTGCGTTTCTCCCCCTGAGGAGCTCCTGTCCATCCTGTCTCCTGTCAGTTGCTTCATGCTGTGACAATAACAGTGACTTTAATGATCTGTCTGCTTACCTTATCTCTTGTTCACTAATCCCCTTTTACTGTACCTTTATGACCCCCCCCCCCCCACACACACACACACACGTATGCACGTACATGCATGCACGCATGCGGGCACGCGCGCGCGCGCGCGCGCGCACACACACACACACACACACACACACACACACACACACACACACACACACACACACACACACACACACACACACACACCTGAGATTGGCTTAATTTGTCATAACAAATAGTTTGAAGAATAAAAATGAAAAAAAGGATATACACAGTGTCATGATTTATTGGGAGAAATGTCGACTACCTGGCCAATCAGATTCGCTAAAACAAATCCTTTGACAGCCCTATTTGGGGGATGAATTCCATAAATAGTAGTCAGAGGGGTCATCATTCACTACGAGGTTAACCCATTTAGACCTGACGTCGAAATAAAAAAATTATGACGAATTTTCTGAAGAACCTGTTTCTATAGCAGTGGTGCTCAATATTTCATGTCAAGGACCCCCAGAATTATATGTATTCGGTCACCGACCCCCATCTGAGAATATGTTGTTCCAGGGACCCCCCTAGAAGCAGAGTTTTGAGTTAAAAACGTTTGCTCTGAAAGAATATATATATATTTGAGGATTTGCACTACATTTTCATGATTTTTCAAAAATAGCAGTTCACAGTCATTGTCAATGGTTGGTCATGGAAAGATTGTTCCCCATGCGGGAGACCTCAACATTTCAAACGTCCCCATTTCGGGCATGTTATTATAGGCCAGGGGTGGGCAACTTTGACGATGGAGAGGGCCACTATATTTCCACACTCACTCCCTAGGGCCATATATTACTGTCGTAGCAAAAATAGCCGATCTACAAGCTCAAAGCGCGACGCGTTTTGAGCTTGTAGATCGGCTATTTTTGCTATATTCGAATTGAAATCTTGAATTTTTGCTATTTTTGAATTGGAATCCTGAAAATTAACATTTTTATGTAATTTCAAATGCCTTTAATTATACTTGTGTCGCGCAATGAGCTACTAATTTAGACTGAAGTAATTAAAGCGGTGTCATGTTCGCATGTTGTGGAATTGTAACAGCTGAAACCAATATTATATCAGTATTCTGACATTAACCTGAGGGCCACATTAAGTGAAGGTGGGGGCCGCATGTGGCCCCCGGGCCGCCAGTTGCCCACCCCTGTTATAGGCGATAAAAGCCTGTCTTCCTCCAATGATATCCTTTGCCTAAATTCTTTGTCGCCTCATTTTACTGCATTCAAACTATCACACCCCAGTCACAAGCAAATTACTCTGCCTACATGGTCGCCTCCGGGTGCCATTTTACACTGAACGAGGGAATCTTTAACGCCCTGACGGCGGTGCCACAACCTCGATTGCCTTGTAGATCACAATCAATGTTTTGTACCGGGTGCAGGCAGCAACCGGAAGCCAGGCACACAGTACCGGAACACACCCACCCTAGCTCTGGTCCATAGCTCCATTTAGAGCTATGTTACTGTCAACTTCCGGAACACGCATGTAGACCAGCCTCTCGTCTTTAGCGTAAATAAAAAGATTTTTGCTACTCACCAAAACAAAGGCGGGTTGTGTCATTAGAAAGCCTATAGTGGGAGCACTCTGAGCCCCCCCACCACACGTATAAACGGTACTTTTTGGCCAGAAAGGGATTTCTATATTCTCTATAGAGAGGAAAAATATTCTCTATGAGGCAATTCTCTGGGCAATATCGGTAGATATTTTTTTATTTCCCGGTGGAAATAAAATCCCCTTTTGCCCAAAAAGTAGGCCCTACCGTTTATACGTGTGGTGGGGGGCTCAGAGTGCGTCCACTAAGGAAAGTAGGCTTTCTAATGACACAACCCGCCTTTGTTTTGGTGAGTAAAAGTGGTTTGGTTACAGAAATAAGTTCATCATAAATATTGAGGCTACTAATTTTCTTTTGGTTGTGACTAATTGTACCAAAGGGTGTTGGGGTAAAGCTGCATCCCAGGGTACACCATATGTTCTCAATGCTGTGCGGATAGAAAAACCACGAGGAGCCTGGAAGAGAATAATCATCTTTCAGGTCTTGAAAAGACCGGAGACATTGATTGTTAAAGATATCGCCTAAAACATGAACACCTTTTTTTGACCACTGTGGGAAGGAGAACGGTAAAGATCCAGAAAGGAGAGCGTTATTGTGCCAGATAGGAGACAGCGAATGAAACTTACAATCAATAGACAACCGTTTCAGTATGCAGCGCCAGATGGACAGTGTGTTGGCAATAATTGGTCCCATACACGATTCTACAACATTTTGTTTGATTGAGGTGAAAGGTAAGTCCTGAATCCTGACTGGAGAGGATAAAGCATTTTCTAATACTCGCCAAGAAGCATCCGATGTGGAGTCCAACCAGGTATTGATAGCTCTTATTTGGAAGGCCCAATAATAGATTTTAAAGTTAGGTAGGGAAAGACCACCAGCGGTTTTAGGGCGAGAGAGGGTGGAGAAGCTGATCCTAGGAGTTTTCCCATTCCAAATGAATTTCCTACATACAGAAATTATAGTGGTATTATAGTATCGATTTGGACCAATTCATTTTACAACCAGAAAATAGATCCTATGATCTTCTGTGGCAAGATGTAATTTCTTGGGGTCTAGTAGGACTATAGTAAATAATAAAAATAAATCGCTATATAATTTTGTAAAAAAAATTACATATTTAGCCCCATGCTCAAATGCCCCCGTCAAAAACAGCTAAAATCCCTAAAACGAACCTAACTAACCCACATGCTATTGTGGAAGTGAGTGTCTTTATAGGCTACTACAGGGGTTCTCAACGTTTTTGGCCGGGGACCCCCGGAAATGCTTTGGCAATATCTCGGGACCCCCGCCCCGCCCCCTCCCGACCCCCAATATAAATTGACTGCTACAATAACCTTAACCCATTTTGGGCGGGAACCCCTTTTGGTGTTTTAAGCATTATGTTATAATTTAGCTATTGAAAAATAGCAGATCTACAAGCTCATAGCGCGCCACCTAGTGGCGCTACGAGCTTGTAGGTCTGCTATTTTTGAAAAACCGTGAAAAAAAATAATATTTTTTTTCTTTTTTTTTTGAAAATAATTTGGGGACCCCCTAAAATAATTTGGCGACCCCCCGAGGGGTCGCGACCCACGGGTTGAGAACCCCTGGGCTACTACAGTGTCTTACCCGGAGGAGACCACTGAATTGAGGGCAGGGTTGGGCTGGATGTGAGAAGTCCTTTCTGCTTGATGTGGATGTGGTATAATCTGACGATACAATCTCCTCTGCCCTCAATTTAGGTTCTGACGGTGTTGCAAACACAGATCAACCATGGAATAATGTTGTGTGGTTTGTCTTATACATGCTTCTTAATTCTCAATGCAGAACAAATTTATCATTCAGAACAAGCATAAGATCCTGTTTAACAGAAGCCAAGAAAGCTTTGGTACATTTTTATGAAGAAAAAAAACGAAATAAAAACCAAAAAAGCATAACGGTATACATACAACTATGTACATGGTAAGTATAGATTAACATTTTCAATATGTTCATGTTTACTTGAATACCTGAACTGAACTAGCAGTTATAACATAAAATATCCAATTATCCAAACCTAGTGCCTTTATACCAAGGGATAGTACCAACATACCAAAACCACTGACTATAATGGTAAGAAAAGGAACATTATGATTAAACAGATTAGAATAAGATCGAAACCAAGGGACCATTACAAAATAAAGAGAAGGCACTGGATAATCTCAACTAAAAGCAATTTATACGAGTTAGGTTAAAGTCTAAATAACGTTTCACTTTGTAAAACATGGCATTGAAGGTCAAACGATTTGTGACCATTGCTGCATCAACTATAATAATACAAAAATAATATTGGTGCTTAGTGCAGAAAGGTTGGTTCCTTTGAGCTGCGTTCTAACAGTAATATCCATTTCTATAATGTCCAGAGTTGAATCATTTCTATAAATGCCTGTATCGTATTAGAATTGGGAGGGATGAATAATAGATTAGATAGATAGATATTTCGACAGAGAGTCCAAATGTATTCAGACTCTTTTTGACTGTGAACGGGTTCTTTTAAACTTCAAGATTGCTCAATCTGTCGTTGACTTCATCAATGTAGTGATCAGCGAAGCGCAGCATCTGGTTGACGGCGCTGAGGAGCAGGATGTCACAGTTCTGGTCCAGCTCTAGGTGATGGGTGTAGTTCTTCACAGGAACCACACAGGACAGAGGAATGCCCAGACGCTGGCTCGCCTCCTGGAGCTGCAGCAACACAGCACAACAGATGAACGTTAGCTTGGCTCAGTGGTTCCCAAACCGAGCGTCCCCAAATTATTTTGGGGGACACACACTCAAGCTCAGTGAGGTAGTGTTGGTGTCCTATGGTTTGTCTTTGGTAGAACTCACCTTGGTCTTGATGTAGAGGCTGCGATAAACATTGGTCAGGTCCTCTGCCACAGGCTTCATCCACTTTAGTCAACAGGACCAACTGAGGGAGCCCTGGAGAACAGCACCCAAACAAACATGTTCAACAGCTGTAAAACATAAAGGACCCCAGGCTGTGCAATTGTGATACTTTTGTTTTGTAAACCAAGGACTTAAATGTTCCACTATTAGATAGTGTATTGCTATTCATGCCTCGTCTCCAAATCATACAAACATATTGTGTCAATAAGGTAGAAATTGTGCCAATAATGGACATTAATGCTATTTCTATAAAATATCGCGTCGACAACTCACATGAAAATATTTCATCACATGTGATGACACTACGCTAACAGTATGTGATTAAATGTAATTGACATGATGTAATGTTGTTCTGTTGATCCTTGACTGACTTCCCTCCACCACTTACGCCTGGTTTCTTGCTGAAAATAGCCGATCTACAAGCACACAACACGTGGCATTGAGACTTTCTTCGAGCCACAACGCCTTACAGTTAAACATTACTATTAATTTTGGAAGCAAGCTTCACTGGGAGAGATCTTGACATTGATATGCCTGAATTATTGCGAACGCAGTGATTGCGAACGCAGTGATTGCGAACGCAGTGAGCATTTACTATGAGACCCAGCAGATCATGTCTGTCTGTCTGTGTGTCTGTCTGTCTGTCACGCTGTAACACCACACGCCCACCACCAGAGGGCGCAGCTGTATCACACACAAAAAAACACACACACACACACTTTAAAAGGAAAAACTTACAAAAAACTTAACTAAAAAAAAACTTAACTTAAAAAAAAACTTAAAAAGGAAAAACTTTAAAAGGAAAAACTTAAAAAAAACTTAACTTAAAAAAACACTTAACTTAAAAAAACTTAACTTAAAAAAAACCTTAAAAAATTACGTAATTTATTCTAATTGTTGTTTTTGCAATTTACGAGCTGCGTTCGCTTCCCGCGTTCGCGTGTCTTACTTGTACTACATATGGAGTGCCTAAAATAGCCGATCTACAAGCTCACAATGTGTTGAAACGGTTGAAACGCATAATAAGCTTGATTTTGGCTATTTTTGAGACGTGCAGCGCTGCATAAATTGGGCCTTACAGTGATGCTGCGTTTGACCAACTGACCGGTTAGGTTGACCTTGCTTCGAATGTCGTTCAGTTTGCCCTCCAGCTTGGAGGGCATGATGGAGATCTTGTTGGCGTCGATGACGTAGGCCACGCAGTGGATCCTGTTCTTAAGATCTGGACTCTCCTTGTAAAGAAAACACATTCATTTCACTCATGACTGACTGAATAATGTTGATTTAATGCAACACAAGTCAATGATGATTGAAATAAGATGATCCTCTTCAACAAAGCAATAACCACAATTAGTATTTTACTAAAACTCTATAAAAGCATTTTCAGTTAGAAATGTGAGAAGATTCACCTGATATCTGTCTTTAATGTGACCTCTCAAAATGCTGCTTATGTCGTCCACATTAAGCCCCTCCCCCGTGGTCTCCTCCAATCCCATGGTGTCACACAAGGTGATTGGCAGTTTGCCCGTCTTTCCAGCTTGAAATTGGTAGGTGCGAAACTGTGGGATGTACAATGGTCAAAGTTATCAGCTGTTTTTCACCCCAAGTTACAAAAAGCACATAGCTTCAAAAGCAAAACACAATTGACCCTCCACATACTTTACTCACTACTAAAGGAACTCAACATATCAAACAGGGCATTTAGAGGAATTCACTGAGGAACCAAAGGAACCAAAACACAAAGGAAAACAGTTACCTTCACCGTTGACTGCATCAACAAACTTCCTCCCTCCCCACACTGATGGGAAATCCCAGTGGGACTACCATTTCATATGCTTGGCGGGGCTGTTAAGTTGTATTGCCTGGCATTCATCTGTGCCCTCTTTGTCAACCAATAACGTTCACACTTGTTACGGTTGTGGGTCAGAGTTACGTAGCAGTGGGCAGAGGGTCACCTGGGTGGTGAGGCTGATGCCAGAGCTGCCAGTCATGGCCTGGTTGGTGAAGACGGACTTGATGGAGTTGAAAAGGCTGGACTTCCCTGCTCCCACTGGTCCAATGAGCAGAACCTTGACCTGGGTCAGAGAACGGATGATGGGCTTGTAGGTCTGTATTTGGTCCAGCAGCTTTCTCCTATTCCTGTGGAGACCAGAGTCCAACAGATTCAACTTTTCAGCATGTTTCAGATACAGTATAATGTATGAGTAGTACAGTATGTGTAGTATAAACAAAGTCTGGTTAAACGTGTAGCGATCGGCTATCGCACCCTTGCACACACACGCACCCACTCACACCACCGCAACTATTCATGTACGCCCAGTACACTCACAGAGTAACGTCAGCTCAGCGACACGCCCCCGACACTCGTTACGACTGTTAACATTTTGTCATTCTACTTTGAGAACTACAGTAGGTGGAGAAATTCTGTAAATGTCTGGTTTCAATAGATGTTTCATCATTCTTTCAGTTTACACAAATTTAACCATAAACAAACACAATAGAAACATTTCTGTTGTGGAAGTGATTAAGGACCTCCTCAAAAACTATGATGCATCTCAAGGGGCCGTCCGTCTAAGTCTGTCTTTCTGGTTAATTTGTTTTATAAATATCGAACCAATGAAAATAAATAATAACAACATTGGATCCAGTGGAACACAGGTATTTTTGTTTGTTTGTTTTTACATTTCTAGAAGAGTAACGCTTTTGGGCATTCAAGTTTTCCACCTGACAGCTATACAATAGTTCAGTATTGTGTTGTGTGGTATATGGTATACCTGTAAATAAACTAATCCAGATCCATACTTACTCAGGAGTCCAGTCCATCCTCCTCCATGGCTTCTCAAGGAGTTTGCTTTCTGCTGAAACATCTAGAAACATCTCCACGGTCAGACTCAGAGCAACATTAAAGACAGTACAAACAACTGAAACATCTTGTAGGCTATGTTTGTCTTTGTATTAATTGAACTCACCTCCTATTTTATAAACTTCACATTCAACCAGCTGCAGGTCGTTGCCATGCATTTCTGCAGCATTGAAATTGTAATAATCTTGACTAGGACTGTTGTACTGCACTACAGCTCGGCCATTAACACAAAACACAGCATAAGCGGGATTGGTGATCTGATATTTGAGAACCTTTCCCCTGTTAAAGGTGAAAATAAAAGCCTTGGCATCGTTCCCAAAAGCACCACTTTGATTAAAAGATATACTGGTGTATCCCCCAAAGACGAAGCCAGAGTCATTGTAGCCCACGTGCAGAGTGGGCCCCTGGTTGTCACATCTCTGGTGGAACTCTGCTGCAGTGTAACCATGGACTGAAGCCTTGTAGAGGAGCTTCAGGTTCACGTTTCCTAGCTGGGAGCACAGCTCCCTCTGCTGGGCCTTTGTCAGCCTGGGATTCATGGTGGTAGAATGGTCCAGTAGGTCTGGATTCTCTGATTGAACATAAAACGATAGCCATTGCAGTACCTAAATAACACTTATTTTTGAACAACACCAATACAAAGGCTGTTTGTGTAATTAGAAAGCCTACTTTACTTAGTGGACGCACTCTGAGCCCCCCACCGCACTATAAAATGCACTTTTTGGCCAGAAAGGGATTTGTTTTGCACAAACCGTCTTTGTATTGGTGAGTAGGTAAAACATTCTTTACATTTTCACTACAGAGGAGGGGCTGGTCTGCGTTTCATGAGAGGCAGGGGAGAGAAAGTGCATTAGGCTTTGGACCAGAGCTATATAAAAATATATAATTTAAATATAAAAAAGGCATCTGCCACTTGAATTAAGGTGACTTGACTTGATTGATTGACATCAAAATGGGCCTGTCAGCTCAAACCCACAATGCAATATCTTCTTTGTTTTCAAGAGTGTTGTGCACAAACCTCAGTAGCATTACAACGTTATATACTAAAAAAACAACCAATTCCATTTTCAGTGCCACTATTCCAAAGGTACATTTTTGTCTCCACCAGGCCGAAGGCATGGGGAGAGAGTATGTTTTGCACTCCGTCCGTCCATGTGTCCGTGTGTCCGTGTGTCCGTGTGTCCGTCCGTCCGTCCGTCCGTCTGTGAACAGCTAATCTCCGGCATCGTTAACCCGGTCGATGCCAAATTTTGCACACACACTCCCTGGATGCTAGAGCCATTCAACGAAACAGGTCTTTCAGATTTCTCAGACTCCATCCTGATTGGCTAAGATTGGCTTCCAAAGTTCGCAGGAGTGCTCAGTTTCAAACAAAATGCTGCAAAGCATGAACACATTGTGTGATTTCCGTGAAATTGTGCACGCACATTCCCACTAGGCAGAGGAAGAAATGCCACATGAACATTTTCAACTCAGCCTCATGGTGGCGCTATAACTGGCCGAAAAGTGTTTTTACCTCCAACTGCACGGATCTGTGGATAACTTTGTATGCCAACTCCCTAGAGGCCAAGGAAAAACCTTTGCCTGGAACTTTTCACATCTGCTCTTTATAGCGCCACCAGGAGGCCGACATATGTAAAACACATTTTCTAATATTACTCCTTCAGATTTTATCCAAATTTCACGCAAATCGGTACACATGCTCTCCATAGTCATGTGATCAAGACTGGTTTGTTTGATTTCTCATAATCCACCCTCATTGGCTACGATTGGCTTCTAAACTTTTCAGGAGTAGCCCGCTTTGTACCCGTTTTGTACAAATCGCCACAACTACCAACAACCAACCGATTGTGGGGAAACTGTGCATGCATATTCCCACTAGGCTTTGGAAGAAATGCCACTTGACAGTTTTCAAATCAGCCTCATGGTGGTGCTACAACAGGCCAAGCATCACACACACACTCCTATCCTCCTGGTGGAGACCTGTGCCCAGAAGGGCACTTTTTCTAGTTTTAAACAATTTTCAGCAATGGGATAACAATTTGTTTAGTGGGTAGATCTCGTTTAGCTGGGCATTTTGAAGGTAGCTCTAAAGTAAAAAAAAGTGTGTGTTGATGCGGTTGCTTTTTCCTCCCTCATAGCCAGGCGTCGTATATTGCTCCACTGGAAGAGCCCTAATGACACTGACACCTCAGGAGGATTAGGGCTCTTCCAGTGAAGAACCCTAATCCTCCTGAGGTGTCAGTATGGCTAAACGATTTGTCATCCTTTCTCCATTTGGAAAAAATCAAATACACTGTTAGGGGTTCGTTGAATAACTTCTACAGAACCTGGGACCCATTCCTCACATACATTAATTCCTTAACCACAATTTAAGTAGGAACTAATTCCAATATTCCCCCTCTACTGTGAGTATACTGTGATCATGCGTATATGTGTACGTGCATGTATGTACATGTGTGCACGGTTATGCGTATGTGTGCGCATATGTATGAATGTGTATGTATGTGCATGTATGTATGTATATGTGTGTATGGATACATGTAGGCTATGTGTGTATATATATATATATATTTAAAAATGAAATAGTTCAATTTGTTTTCTTTACATTGCTTCCACTATTGCTAGCATTTAATCTTAATTACTTTAATGCATGAATCTCAAACTTAGTAACTTATTCTGTTTCCCCCGGGGCATGGGAGGGTAAGGGCGGGGGGATACTTGTGAGGGTCTGTTTTGTTTTTGTTGTTGTCTGTTTTGTTTTGTTTCCGCGTGTTCTGTTTACTTTTTTGTTTTGTCTCTTGTTTTGTTTGGTCATGTATGTCTTGTATTTTAAAATGGAAAAAACCTAATAAAACAAAATATATATATATTTAAAAAAAGTGTGTGTGCCCCTGCTATAAACCATCAATTAAAACATCCAGATGTTTTTACTGACACTAATTCAATCGGACTGCCATGCAATTAAATGTGCCCCTGGCACTGGAAAACAACATCAATTTAGTTTTTGTAACATATCAGCAAAAGTTTAAAATAGCTAGCGCCCCTCCCGTTCCCCCGGTCCCACACAATTACGTCTGTCCCTCAAATGAACAGTTTGGATCTGATTCTGGTCACCCTAAAAGGGCATCGAGGGCTTACCTGTTGTTGTTCTGTAGCTGCTGTCTATGAAGTCTATAGTGGCTCTGCAGTGAAGGGTGACAGGTTTGAACTGCATGGCCAAATGGTGTCTCTTTATTGGCGGAGCTTGAAACAGAATGACCTAATCGGAGTTCCCAGGAGATTTCGCCACAATGATTACAAAATGAGTAGGCAAAGCCATAGAAGATTTTTTAAATTTCGACGTCAGGCCTAAATGGGTTAATATAGATTAAACTGTTTCAAGTAAAGTACCGTATATGATGACCCTTCTACAGGACTTTTTTGATATTTACTTATCACATGTTATTTTCACCTATAGGTGAATTGGATGACACATTTTAAGAAATTGTTATCACCATGAAACTTATCACCAGATTTAATTGTAACTTTAATAACTTTCCAGAACCCTAACACACACACACACACACACACACACACACACACACACACACACACACACACACACACACACACACACACACACACACACACACACACACACACACACACACACACACACACACACACACACAAACACACATGCACACACACACACACACACACACACACACACACACACACACACACACACACACACACACACACACACACACACACACACACACACACACACACACACATTCCACATGTTCTGAAAAGGGTTGATGGACATAGGCTACCGTATGGAATCTCTATGGATTGAAGACAGAATATAGTGTATTCAGATTGGAATACAGACGTATTCTGAATGAATAATAAATAATACAGGATATTTGAATGATTGCAAATGAAACCAATTATTTGTCAAATAATTGGTTCAGGAAAATAATAACATCATACAATGTTTGACTCTATTTTTTTAATTTTCACTATTGTGGTGTGGTACGTGTGTCTATAATAGATCTAGAGAGAACACAAAGTAAGTTTCTGTCTGGCATATTGGCTTTCAAGAAGAAGGCAGGCTACACCTGTCAACATTGCTGAGTAGCATAGGGAGACACTGACTGATATTTAAAAACACAAATAAAAGCCAGCTTTTATCCGATTTGCTCATTACTTTGACTCTAAAGCGAATATAATTAACATATGGACACTCCCCCAATGCTAAAATATACAGGAACGTGGTATGCCATATGTGTGTGCGTTCAGCACAGCTTCCACAATACGAAAGGGCACAGAGCGAGGCCAAAGATATGTAATAGCCTATACCGCATGGGTTGTGGACGTTCAAAATCCCAACAGTGTGGCTTCCCCCCAGTAGGCTACCTTCACATTCAGTCACATTTTTATCAATTTTAAAAAATATATATATTTTCTAACAAGACAAACATGTAAATCACCAATGCACATAGGTGGCCTTACACACACAGGGACAGCTAAAACAATGAAACAAAGACAATAAAAAAGGGGGGGGAAATGGAGAAAAAAGGACCGTTAAAGACAAAAACAAAATCGATATGCATATATAAATATACTGTAACTCGAAAAACTCATGAGTCAGCAAATATAATAATAAATATAGCTGCAAGCAGCGATAAAGCAGGACCAAGATAGAAGACAACAGAAAACAGAAAACAACAACCTTGCGGTCCAAGGGCAAGAGCTCTACTGACTACACGAAGACAATCAGTTACTCCATTGTTAACAGGAAAATCATTCAGTGTTAGTTCAGCATAAGTACTCAAACCTTTAGAAATTAGCAGATCTACATGCTCATAACATGTCCCGGTACGGTACGGTACGGTACAGCACAGTATGATACAGGCGGCTGTGGCTCAGGAGGTAGAGCAGGTCGTCCAATGATCCATGGGTCGGCGGTTCGAATCCCGGCTCCTCCCGTCTACATGTCGAAGTGTCCTTGGGCAAGACACTGAACCCCAAATTGCTCCCGATGTGCTGGTTGGTACCTTGCATGGCTTCCGCCACAATCGGTGTATGAATGTGTGTGTGAATGTGTGAATGTAATGCACAATCTATGTAAAGCGCCTTGGATAAAGGCGCTATATAAATGCACCATTTATACAGTACGGTATTACACTATTGCACTTATTACAATATTACACTATTGCACTTATTACACTATTACACTATTGCACTTATTACACTTATTACACTATTACACTACTATTACACTATTACACTACTATTACACTATTACACTAAATACACTTATTACACTATTACAAAATTAGACTTAATACACTATTTCACTATTACACTTATTACACGTATTACACTTATTACACTATTACACTATTACACTATTACACTTATTACACTATTACACTAACTATACTTATTACACTATTACAAAATGAGACTTATTACACTATTTCACTATTACAGTTACTAGTATCTCTATTATTGTGATGCCATGTCCTAGTGCCTGAGGTAGTGAGGTCAAATGTAATCTACTTCAATATTTCTATAGTTGAGTCATCACAAAACTTGCAGCACACAATGCACTGAGTTGTCTTTACCCGGATTTGAAGACACAACCTTGTGGTCCAATGGCGAGAGCTCTACCGACTGAGCTATGCAGACACAGTCAGTTGACTCATTCTAAACAGTAACATCATCCAGTATTCATATAGGTATTAGGTGCAGAAGAAGAATTTTCACAACCCAGCAATTTTCATTGGCTCATAAAAACTTCATTTTTTCACTACGATGTATTGTCCGTATATAGGTCCAAAGTTCACGTGTAGAAGTTTTCGTGCAAAGATCCTGGGGGGGAGATACATTTGAACTGTTTATCATATAATTAAAAATGTCAGGTGATCTAAAGGTCAGAGGTCAAAAGTCAGAACACGAAAGTTGTTCGGCATGAGGAGACACATATGTGTATCAAAGTGGCATTGCCAACGGTCAGTATAAATAGATATAATAAAATATGAATACATCACAAAGAGCTATCATACTGAATATGGGGCCTGCCCCTAAAAGTGCCTGGGAAGTTAATAGACAAAACAGACAATGCTGAACTCACACCTTGAGTCTATGCTGGCATTTTCTTCATTTCAACTTGTATATTCGAGCCTTGCACCGTAAGAACTTTATTCTAACCTGGAGTGTTGCGGGTTGTCTGCTTCGGCAGTACTTTCTTGATCAGGTAGTCCCCAACCTTCTCAACCTACAGTGTTTCAAAACACATTACATCAGAGGTTTTTTGTATAAATAGGCTACTATTTAAATTGCCTCACGCTACAGAAACAGGAGATATAGCTCCTGCCCTATGGGCCTCATGGCTCGACCGGGCCTCATGACATCATGGCTCGGCAAGGCTTACTTACCTACTATCTAAATAGTCTTGAGGAAATAATGCTGCTATTTGTCCCAAAGTGACTGCAAAAACAAAATGCTGCTATTTGTTTAAAAAAAAAAGCTGTATACCCTGTATAAATGTATAACGACGATGCAATGTAGGCTATGTGATATAGCTCTGTTTACAAAATGCTGTAGCTCTTTATTGGCATGAGAAAACATACATTGCCTGCTTTGGCAATGTAAACGTATGTCTATAAAATGTCAATAAAGCTCCTTTGAATTGAATTGAATTGAATTGAATTGAATTGAATTGTGTGTGTGTGTGTGTGTGTGTGTGTGTGTGTGTGTGTGTGTGTGTGTGTGTGTGTGTGTGTGTGTGTGTGTGTGTGTGTGTGTGTGTGTGTGTGTGTGTGTGTGTGTGTGTGTTGGGAGCTCCTTTTATATACTCTATGGTTGGGAGAGGAGAGGAGAGGGAATTTTGAGGTTGATCCATGATTTGGGTCCCCTCCACCACCACATGGTGGCGGTAATGCACCAAAAACTGGTTGCTAACTTCCGTAAAACATAAAGAAGAAGAAGAAGAAGAAGAAGAAGAAGATCAAATGTATGCTCCGTCGCACGACGGTGTCGCGCGCCGAAAATAGCAGATATACAAGCTCACAGTCACAACCATAGAGTAATAAAAGGATAGAGTCACAACAACTACTCAGCTTGTAGCTCGGCGATCGTCGTCACAGTTGTGCGACGAATCTGTAAAGTTTGCAGCATGGTTTGCAGAACAGGCTGAAGCAGCATCGCCAAGCTGACAGAACCACAACATTGCTGACTGACATAGCAATGGACATGCAGAACCAAAACATTGTGAAGTGGAGTCAAGCAACTGAAGCAACTAGCAAGGCAAGCGGGATCATCACGGTTGGTTATGTTTGGACTTTTTTGGGGGGGACAATAAATCAAAAGTGTATGTTAGACAGTCGCCTGGTCGGCGTTGTCCACATTTAAAAAGGCGTGTTGGTGTGTATTATTAGCTGACGTTGCTATATTGTTGTTGACAGCTATGATATATCCACGGTTCTGTGCGCCGTCAGTGCACATTTGCTTGATACTTGATTGTTTGATAGAAATTCCAGACAATAAAATCCTTCTAAAGTCCTTCTGTTAATTATGGCACAAGTATGAACTGAGCAAATCTGCACCATTCTAAGTCAATAAAGTATAGTATGTAATAGCATGGGAAAGTCACTGTTTACCAGCTCGTCATGTCACTCTAGCAAAGTGATTGATCTGTGTCTGTCTGTCTATAGCCCTCACTTGCCCCGCAGTAGTGATGCTCGGGTCGACCTGTAACCCAAGGGTGCCCGCGGGTTATCCGCGGGTCGGGTCAGAGCGGGTCAAGAAATGTTAACTCTTTGGTTGGGGCCGGTCAAATAGTATACACAAATTGAACTGTAACCCAAGGGTCAACCCGCGGGTTGAGTAAAGAAATGCTGACTTGCTGGCGGGGCGGGTCAAACTATCATGAATGTGGGCACCCGCAGGTCGTATTTTTCCCCAAGATTTAATAGCATCACCGGGCTCCCAAATGACAAAAGGTAACGCCCTCCCCCCACATTTTGCTGGGCCCTATTTGTATGTCTCTAAATGTTATGATGTATTGAACAAGGTAGTATGCTGTTTTCTAGCCCCGCTCGGGACCCCCGGTTTAGCTCTTGTCTTTCGCTACCCCGGAGGGTCCCGTCCCACCTGTGTCGTGCTACATGCTGCTACATGCTACAACTGAACCCTCCGCGAACGGCGCAGAAGCCGTTAAGTATTTTTAATCTTTGTGTGACCGTTTTGGCAGCTCTGAAATTCTCTCTTCCTTCCTTCCTTGACTTCCTTATTGACATCCCATTGTACCGAGCGCCGGAACTGGCAAGATCAGAGGCAGGAACGTAGGGACTGACGCGCAGATAGGATGTCAATAAGGAAGTCAAGGAAGGAAGGAAGAGAATTTCAGAGCTGCCAAAACGGTCACACTTAACGGCTTCTGTGCCGTTCGTGGAGGGTTCAGTTGTCTCCGTTGTCTCCTATAGCTCCTATATGCTTATTTTGGAACACGTCACTATCATACACACAGCGCGGCAAAAGCGACGGTAAGTCAGTGTGCGTTTGAGAATTAGCATGTAGCACGACACAGGTGGGACGGGACCCTCCGGGGTAGCGAAAGACAAGAGCTAAACCGGGGGGTCCCGAGCGGGGCTAGCTGTTTTCGTGCTCGGACCCAGCCAGCCACCCACCCACCCACACACACACACACAGCTCTGTAAGGGAGTTGGGAGACAGTGTTTGATCCTGCTACACATTCACGTTACTTCAGCATTTGTCTTGTTCAGGTTGTTGTCTCTGGGCACACACAAACAAATTGTCTGTGAACGCCGCGCGTCAAAACAGCCTCCGTTATTATCAATGAACCTATCCCACACCGGCGGCGTCCGGGCCATGGAGCCGCAACCACAGATCCCATAGCCTGGCATCCAAGCTACAGTACATGTAGACCAGAGTGTAGAGTAGGAGAGTAAGCGACACGCTTTGATCTCGCCGCAAAGCGGGTGCCTATGGGCTATAGTTCCAAACATTGGAACGATCCCATTGAGATAGAATGAGCACTTCCGCGTTCCATTGGTTACAATGGGAGTCGACGCTAGTGTCGCCACTCTCTTACTATATTACTCTGATGTAGACTTGCCACAAATGCAGCGCAGCTTACATTTTATTAGTAGCATTGTCACTGTGCGAGGTCCAAAGTGTATGATGATGAAATACCATCACTGATTATTTTAACCCATTTTGGGCGGGAACCCCTTTTGGTGTTTTAAACATTGTTATAATTTAGCTATTGAAAAATAGCAGATCTACAAGCTCATAGCGCGCCACTCGGCGAGCTTGTAGGTCTGCTATTTTTGAAAAATCGTGAAAATGCGGCACAAATCTTTGAATATATATTCTTTTTTTTTATTTCGACATCAGGCCTAAATGGGTTAATACACTTTTTCCAATCCAACTGCAGAGCGAATCAACCATGAAGACCCCCGTGGCGGTGCTCCGGCTACCCAGAGGACCCGACCCCCACAGCCGGGGATTCGAACCCAACTCGCCCCGCTTCATCGCCCTCGGTCCGACGTCCATCTCGACTTCCGCCGGGTCGAAGACGGACGGTGCACACCTGCGGGAGGAGCAGTGTGCGCGATCATCCCTGAGGGAGAACTTTCTGAGATGTCTCATTTCCATGACCAGCAAGCAGGTCCAGTTCCACATGCACGAGAAGGTGAAGGTGGTGGCGACCTTCGGAGCGTCGGACATCGACGTGCTCAACTTCCAGGTGTCGGCTCTGCAGACTCCCATCGGGGTGCAGAAAGATGCACTGATCCGGTGTCAGGATGTCATCTCGTGTTCTTTTCACGTGTGATGTTTACTGTTCAACTGGGACCCTTTTTCCCACCGAGATCAAAAGTTGAACTATTCTGCAATAAGTTCTTCACTTAAAAGAAGCCTATTGTGATTTCCATGCTTTGTTGGATTTATTTTTTTAAAGATATATATTTTTTGGCTTTTTGCCTTTATTGATAGGGTACAGTAATGTTTGGACAGGAAAGGCAGACGGGCTCGGGACGTCTCGAACCCGCGACACACCGTCACAGGCCTATAGGTGCCTGGACTGCTCAGCCGCTCGGCCCAGGCCAGCTTCGTTGGATTTCTAAAGCTTTCTGTTGGGTGGAGGGAGGGGTGATTATTACGTGATATCACATACCTGACACTGCATTGAAGGAGTCGGCTGACACTTAACCAGCAGTTCCATTTTCCAGCACTGGGGGGAGCTATACACCAATAAGAGACCTTGAGGCTGTTCAAATTACAGCAGTGCTTCCCAAACGTGTTCATGTCAAGGATCCCCAAATTGACACTAATCAGCCACGCGGACCCCCATTTGAAAAGATATGCCAGGGACCCCCATAAGAGAAGATTTGTACGGCTCTAGCAGAGATTCTCAACCCGTTTAGTGTACAAATTGTACTATCTATTGTACTAAACTATAATAGCTGGGGACCCCCTGGAACTGCCTCAAGGCCCCCATTGGGGTCCCCGGACCCCACTTTGGGAACCACTGAATTACAGTGATGAAACGTGATCTTGCTATGATCTCAGTAATTGCTGTAACTTCACAAAAGTATTCACACTACATAGGATACATGTTCACTAAACACAAACCTAAGTTATGAGTTGCTTTTGAACATCCCAGGTCTTTGCACTTGCTCTATCACTTTGGGAAGCTTCTGTTTTGGTCGTATACTTGTGTATGGTTTAAAGTTAGCAAATTATGTTCATTTCTTTGCGTGTAGTTTTTAATAATAAAACTTTTTTGTATTTAAATATTAATTGCAGTCTGTATTCATTCTAGAAAAGCACAAGAGGAAATATTCTCCTTAACCCATTCTGGGCGGGAACCCCTTTTGGTGTTTTAAGCATTATGTTATACTTGAGCTATTGAAAAATAGCAGATCTACAAGCAACTTGTAGGTCTGCTATTTTTGAAAAAGCGTGAAAATGCGGTGCAAATCTTTGAATATATATTTCAGAGCGAACAATTTTAACTAAAATATTGGCTTCTTCTGAGGGGTCCCTGGAACAACATATTTTGAGATGGGGGTCCGTGGCCCAATAAAGATAATTCTGGGGGTCCTTGACATGAAAAAGGTTGAGTACCACTGACATAGAAACATGGGTTTTTCAGAAAAATGTTAGGATTTAGAAGTGTTTTTTTTAAACGTTGCAGATTAATTTGAGTCATTTTTCAGCAGGTAAAATAAATGGTGAAGGTATGGATTTCCAACTTCAGGTCTACTTTGTCACAGACATCAGTTTAATAACCACCAGACAGGTCTAGTAGGCAGATATATATTAACTATATGACCTTACATGTATTGATGTCTGATAAATATCAACTGTGCATCAGACTAATTGTAACCATTTTGTCACTCAGGACAAAGTAACCCAACATTTGTAAGACTTATAATGGGGCAAGCGGTTGTTATTCAAATCTGGCTCCATAAATTGCATTATATAAGACCGAGAGTAATCAACATTTAGAACCAGTCTTATTACAGGACGAGGGCATCAATAATATTTAATCTTGCTAAAAGGTGTATTTTGTGTGTTCCCAATAAGTCATTTTATCCCATTTTGGGCGGGAACCCCTTTTGGTGTTTTAAACATTGTGTTATAATTTAGCTATTGAAAAATAGCAGATCTACAAGCTCGTAGCGCGCCACCGAGTGGCGCGCTACGAGCTTGTAGGTCTGCTATTTTTGAAAAATCGTGAAAATATTTATTTCAGAAAACTGGAGGATTTAGAAGATTTTTTTTTTAAATTTCGAGGTCAGGCCTAAATGGGTTATTTGAGTGCCATTAGGCGGTCGTGCCGTGTTTGTGTGTCTCTCTGTACCTGAATGATCTGACCACTCACTGAAGACAGTCATCAATGAGGCGGTGACTCATCCGCTCTCCCTCCCTCCCGCCTCGCGCAGTCCCTCGCTTTTCATCTTCAACTCCACTCCAAAATATGACCTAACCCATTTAGACCGCCGGAGGCCCATTCTACAAATGCCTTCTAAATCCTGACAGTTTTCTGAAAAACCCTCATGTTTCTATGTCAGTCGTTCTCACACATTTTCACGTCGATTTTCATGTAATTGGCCCCCGGAAACCCAATCTCAAAATATGTTGTTCCAAGGACCCCCCCCCCCCCCACCCCCAGAAGCAAATATTTGAGTTAAAAAGCGATTTGCGCACATTTTCACGCTTTTTCAAAAATGGCAAATCTACAAGCTCGTAGCGCGGCACTCGGTGCCGCGCTACGAGCTTGTAGACCTGCTATTTTCCAATAGCTAAAGTATAACGTAATGCTTTAAAACACCAAAAGGGGTTCCCGCCCTGAATGGTTTAAACCGTGTATGACGTCATTGGGTCTCTGTGATTCAATCAGGAAGCCCCTCAAGGACACTCAATGTTAATTTCATATACCCCCTGCACGCTATTTCACTATCTGGAGCTATTTGGCTCCCTATAGTTCACATTCTCTCACTTCTCTGATAGTATACACTGGTATGCATTCCATACCAGGCTCGTGAAAACATTTTCTGTCGCCATGGCTCGGGAGTCGTTTGCTGCTGTTATTGCCGCATTAATGAGGTGTACGTGTGTCCTTTTTTTCCCCAACTATGAATGATCACTTGGCATGAAGGGATCCATTGCTCGGTTAAATTGTAGCAGTGCATGGGGGGCACACTGTCTCAATGTTATCTACTCTTTACTGTTTCTCTTTCCTGGCGGTCTGCTTCTCCCTGATTCCAGTGGAAAAACATTCTTGTGTGTGTGTGTGTGTGTGTGTGTGTGTGTGTGTGTGTGTGTGTGTGTGTGTGTGTGTGTGTGTGTGTGTGTGTGTGTGTGTGTGTGTGTGTGTGTGTGTGTGTGTGTGTGTGTGTGTGTGTGTGTGTGTGTGTGTGTGTGTGTGTGTGTGTGTGTGTGCGTGTGCGTGCGTGCGTGCGTGCGTGCGTCACACGGTGGTATAAGGAATCTGCCCTGTCTAACACCACTGGCCAACAGGAAACACATTCCACTCCTTCCTGTTTGTGGCCTTCTCTCACTTCCTGTCAAGTGTCTGTGATAACTTACAAAAATACACGGCCACAGTCACTTCATCATCGCTCTGCCCTTGCCCAAAAATACAGCAGGACAAAGAATGTACATGAAGCCACGGGGCTTAACAAGGCATTGCTTTGGATACAGTTCTATTACTATTTGCTTTCATATTCTGGGGAATATATATAACCAGTAAGACGCCTGAGGGCGAGAAGCGACCTCGCCCTTTTTAGGCGAGGTCGCATCCGCGCACGTGTGGGTGCACGCATCCGCCTGGGGGGGGGGGGGGGGGGTCAGATCAACATATGGAATGAATTCTGTACTGGCCATATACAGTATAGAGCGTCGCAGTCCCGCCCCCTACCCTGGACCAGGAAATGATTCTCCGTTCATTTTCCTCATAGACATTTCAGAAAGTATTTATTTAAAGACGTTTACGCCGCGGACAAAGCCAACTCGAGTCGTGACAAATCATGACAACAAACACAATTTTTTGGGCCGAACAAATAATTAGAAAGAAGAAAAAAACGGCAGGTTACAACACTTTTTTTGTTGTTTTTCTTCTTTGTAATTATTTGTTTGGTCCAAAATATTGTTTGTGATGTCATGAGTTGTCACGACTCGAGTTGGCTTTGTCCGCGGCGTAACCGTCTTTAAATAAATACTTTAAGAAATGTCTATGGGAAAAATGAACGGAGAATCATTTCCTGGTCCAGGGTAGGGGGCGGGACTGCGACACTCTATAGAGCGTGTCTTGAGTGTACAGGGTTTGATGTGGTCAGATCAACATAATGGAATGTCAGAACAGGTTAGCTCCATATATGGAGATCTAAGGGTGGGCAGTGTCTTGAGTGTACAGGGCTTGATGATGACCCAGGTAGGGCCGTCCCTTAATTAACTAGTCTTCTGCCGGGTGCGGATGTATAGCCTACTAAATAACTTTCTGGCAGGCCCGTCTAGAGTTTAAATGGATCAGTCAAAAGGGAGACATCGAAGAGGGAGGACGGATGGGGAAGGATCAACATATCAGCGGATTCGACCGTTATCTCTGCATTGGAACGGCGAAATCATCCGTTATCAGCACGTTTGAATTGTGCCAAAATGTCCATACTGGCATCCTCACCACATAGCCTGGTCAAGGTTTCCCCCTGGTGGACGTGTCATTTCCAACTATTGTCGGTGCATGGAACTAGGAGCTACTAATATATACTATTCTCTGCCTATCAGGATGTAACTCGGACGGCGCTGAGTCGGGTCTGGTGGCCTTCGCAACGCTCGGCACGGCGACTCGCTCGGCTAGTGCCTCGCTCGGCGGTGCCTCACGTAGCTCATGGCCACCAGACATGGCGCGCCTCCGTCAGGACATCAGTGATAATGACAATGCTACAATCGCAGATAATGACATACTGAACAATGAGGATGCCAGTATGGACCTTTTGGCACCATTCAAACGTGCTGATAATGGATGATTTCGCCGATTCAATACATGATACCAGTCGAATGGGGTGAACATATGGAATGTCAGAACAGGTCAGCTCCATATATGGAAATCTAAGGGTTTGAGGTCAGATCCAGGTCAGATGTAGAGTTGCTGGCCAATATTGATGACATCAGGCAGGGATCTCCATATATGGGCTTAATATTGATGACGTCATGTGATGTCACGAGGCCATGACCATAATAATTATGGTCATGCCTGGGGTGACCGACAGCCTGAGGGGAAATGCACGATTTCATAGTAAATGCGCCCTGCGGTTGCAATAATCATGGGTAATATTCAATCAGATTGAAGCTATCTATCTCACACAGATATATAATAGAAAAGGGTTGAGGCCAACTGAGGTCGTTGAAAATGTCATTGCATGCAAAGCATCAGCATGCAATCTTATTTCAAAACAGATGATGGACAGGTAGGTACTGTCCATCATTCAGACTACGAACATGAGTAAAGTGATGGTGGGGAATTTCTACAACTAATTGAAGAATGGGGCCGGAAACAGATTCTCAAACTTTCTACTGGCGTATTAGCCAAACATTGTGGAAATACCGGTGTGAAACGCATTCTTCTTGATAACCTGTATTTCTGTATACATTTCAAGACAAATAACAAGCAGCGGAATGCCGAAAAACAAAAAAGCAGGTCAATACAAGACACAATATATACAAATTAGCAAATAAAAATGGCAATACAAAAGTAGAAAATGGTAAGGAAAATTGTATCAGACCATTGAATATGAAGATAGATAAATCTAAACAAATGCCAAGTTGAAAAAATAAGTTTTCAACTCGCTCTTAAAAACATCAAGGTGCCCTTTTAAGGTGCAGTGGTAGTGTTCCACAACTTGGGGCCATAGACCCAGAAAGCGGCCTCACCGGTGTTCTTATGTTGAGCTTTTGGTAATTTTAATAGAAGAGTGGATGAAGACCTGAGTGTTCTAGTGGGAACATAAAAATGTATGGAATCCTTAATATACGAAGGTGTCGGGTTATTAAGTGCTTTATAAACAATGTTCTCTATTTTTATGCAACACGGTCGCACGGTTCTCTAGCTTCCTTGGGCACCAATGCGGAAGCTTGCCCTCACTTGAGAGCATACGCCCCAGAAAGAGCCTTTCTACGTCTATGGTTACAACTATGGCTGTGTAAGGCATAGCAGGGGCGGCCAATTTGTGGTGACACGGATAGAACACCCATTAAAGGACCACTTCACTTTTCAACCTATCTTCAAATAATAGGTCCTCACTAATAATCATGATAAAATGGCATTATTTTTTTCTACTCGGTCTGTGTCTCATAGGAGGGCTGTGGGCAGTTTAGAAACCGTCTTCCAGTGACCTCATCATTAGGCAGATTTCTTTTTAAACAAGATTTCTTTACAAAAATGTTTAGATTTTCATTATCGTGAGAACGATGGCTTCCATTTTCGCATTGCAACTTTTCAGGACTAGAAAGCCTGCAGTTTCTATTAGCTTGTATTCCCCATCGATGATGTCACTGGAAGACGGTTTCTGAACTGCCCACAGCCCTCCTATGAGACACAGACCGAGTAGAAAACAATTGCGCCATTTTTTCATGATTATTAGTGAGGACCAATTATATGAAGTTGAAAAGTGGTGAAGTGGTCCTTTAATGTTTCCCATAGAGATTTCAGAAAATATTTATATCAATTATTTTACGCCTGGAACCAAGCCATCCAGACTCCCGGTGAATCATGACCATAAAACATTGGATTTTGTGTCAAAGAATATTTGTAATACCGTATTTAATAAATAAATACCCTTTTTCGTGTTATTATTATTATTTTTTTCACATAATCAAATGTTTTATGGTACAAGAAAATGGCCGCCACTGCTATGCTCTATTATGATATTTACAGGTATGTGCCCATTGTTAACGGTGCTGTTGATGGGACACACGAGGAATGGCTGAGTCACACACAGGCAGTCCTCTGGTTTGTTTAACTTGCAGCTATGAGAATGTTGGAGTAGCTCCAGTGATTGTGCGGCTCAGGCGCTGCGTAGCAGTCTCACTTCCCCAGCTCAAGTGGTCATGGAGATAAAGACCCAGGCAGGGGAGAATGCCAGCCAGATAATATGCCACGAGTGGCAGCCTGGTCCACAAACCTACTGTACACATACTCTTACACTTGTGTTGTGTCCTTATTTTGAGCATTTCAAGGGATAAGGCCCGCTCTACTCAGACAGTCTTATAAAGTTTCAGGCGTGTGCTGCTGGGTGCAGATTCAAAGAGAACACACAGAAAATGAATAAAATCCGCACTCTCAGTCGAGTAAGAGTCTTTGTTTAATAATGATAGTGCTCCGCAGCAGCAGTCATACCAGACAGACAAACGCGTTTCGGCGCGCAGGCCTTCGTCAGTGTCAAAATTGATTATTTCCCTCACTTCCCACATTCACACACCAACGGTGGCGAGCTCACACCGACCGACTCATTGGAGGCAATGTAGGGTTCAGTGTCTTGCCCAAGGACACTTCGACATGTGGACAGGAGGAGGAGCCGGGATTCGAACCGCCGACCCATGGATCATTGGACGACCTGCTCTACCTCCTGAGCCACAGTCGCCCCAAATATCTAGACTGTGTCTTCATGCAGTCTACTGGTTAGTGGTTACAGGGTTAGGGTTCTATACTTTTCCAATGTAATAACACTAGAATTTCGCGGGCCTTCGGCCCGCTCATCCCAGAGTTGCGTTGCCCCGCGTTGCGATACAGAAGTCCACAGATACAGAAGTCCACAGTGACACGCGTTGTATGCAGCTGTTTTGTGTTGCAGCGCGTGCGCGCGCGTGTAGTGTTGTTGTTATCCATATATGCGCCTCGGTTCGTCCCGTTTGTTCCACGCCAGGTGTCGACGCAGTCGTTTGTGCGATTGGCGTGTTTGCATTATTGTAACTGTGTAGGCATACCATATTCTGAATTACCAAAAAGGACACATGCGCGCGTGCATGTGGATGTGGATGTGCTCATGCGCGTGCACGTCGTGCACGTCGTGCATGTGCCGTGCGTGGGCGGTTCTGTTAAATTGAGATGTCAAAAGAATCTATAGCCTAACAATAAATGGATCAAATATGCTCTGTATTAGTTATGTATTTATTTAAAGCAGTGGCTGTGAAAGGTGTGATCCAGGGACCCTCATGGTTCCTTGAGGGGGTTCCAAATGGACCCATTATAGGTCTGTAACTGTGAGAGTGTAACACATGGACCCAAATGGACCCTTACAGGTCTGTAACTGTGAGAGTGTACAAATGTAACCAAATGGAGTGTTGTATAACTGTTAACTGTGATACTGTAGAAATGGAATGAAATGGGACTGTTATGGGTCCATTTGGTTTGACTCTCAGAGTTATGGGGGTCCTTGAAATTAAGAAGTTTGAGAACCTGTATGCAATGGCTTATCTGTTGTAAAAAGAGAGACCAGCCTATTCTCCAAACCATCATATGTTATGCTTTGCTAGGTTGTACGAAATAATATTGGGTCATTATAATTTGCAGGACTCACCGCGCGCACAGCTGCCTTGTCTGTGTTGACATGACATGGGCTTGCAGGACAGAACTTGTATTTGTGACAGACACATAGTTCCTTTGCAGACAATACAATGTGCTTCTCATTGGTCAGTCACAAAGCTAAGAAAACAGCAGCCTACTTTTTCTGCATGTCAATGATGAGATAGTTCTCCGCTGTCTGTCTATCTGCAGACAGCGGAGCAGCCAGCGAGCCTTTCTCTGATCTGCGGTCGGGACCAGTGGTAGTGGTGTGAGCGTGCAGCGCATGCAGAGTTATGAAGAATACACATTCCGGGGTTCGGGCTGAAAGTCCACCTCTCACAGTGTTTTGCCACTACGAACCATTGAACGTGCATTGTAATACACATTGGTGTGAATGGTCTGTGAGCGTAGCGATACACTACAGGCGATACGTGTGAAACCCCGGACATTTGAAGGAATGTATAAAACCACCCGGACTGGCCGGACAGGCCCCCAGAAGAGGACGTATGGTAAACTGTGTATGTAATCGCGGCGCTGTCCATCCAAGTTAGAATGAGTGTGTGTGTGTGTGTGTGTGTGTGTGTGTGTGTGTGTGTGTGTGTGTGTGTGTGTCTGGCTGCCCTGTGTTTTGCAGCGTGGGGATCGCCATGTGAGGGGGCTAGCCAATAAGGGCCCTGTGTTGCATGTGGAGAATTCTGTAGGTTAGTGTGTGTGGTGCAGCCGAACGGGGTGGTGAGAACATGAGGGGGATGTAGCACAGCAATCGGTGACCCCTACATTAAGCTGTGTTGCTCCCAAGATGCAGTGCAAATGCGTGTTGTAAGCAACCGTAGCCAATGGGAAAACAGGATGCAGTGTTGCCAGGTCCGCGAATTGTAAGCGAGTTGTAAGTAGCGTGTTGAATGGCATTGTTTCTGGGCTTGTTTTCATAGACGTGGCAACAAATTAGGCGGGGGTGTCGGTGCTTGTGGCGTGTTTGTGTTTATTATTGATATTGATATTGTTTGCGAGTGTGGACGGGAGCCGGCTTTAGTGGCAGTGCGATGACAATTTTTACGCGGCTGGTGTCGAGTGTGGCCGTGCGGCGCGACATGAGGAGATAGCCGTGGATGGACGCGGAGGGTAAGGCTGTGTCGTGTTAGTGTGTTGTTGCAGTGTGTGTTGCAGCGTGTTGCAGCGTGTCAGTGACGTAGTAGCTGGTGCCTTTTGTTCCTGTGCGTGCTTTTGGGCACATGTTTTCAATTGTAATATAGGATGTACAGGTATGTATATAATAGACCTGTAAAAACAACACAACATGGTTTGCTCTGAAGTCATGACAAATTATGTCCTTTATTAAACATGACGTGATAGTTAGCAAGTAAGCAAAGCAGTATGACACGTTTCCAGACAGGTGTGTGTGGGGATATACAGTAGCCACCACGGGATACCATTCCAGAAGTAAGTTAAACACAACAGTATATGGAACGGACTCTCTTGCACAACCTAAATCCTCATTCATACCTTGTCTCATGGCGGCGCATGCATGTCGCTCGTTTGTAAATAACATATTTTTCAAACTAACCACGATTTAGGCTTCGGTCTAGACAGGAAGACATACTGTAAGAGGAGGTGGGAGGAGAAAAGGGAAGCGCTAATTAGGGCGTGATTACAGATATCTTCATTTATCTATACTTCAAAGTCCAGACGGGCCCCATGCGGTTTGACTCCCTTCCCCAAAGGAATAAACAGGGAGATGTGCTGCCGATACCGGTCTACCATTCTGATTATGAACCAGCAATATGGACGCTCACTGGATACATCTCTGAAAACACAAACCTGACCAACCAGAAAACCTTAGTCTCCAGTGCAGCGGGGCAGCGGTGGCCGAACGGTTTGCGGAGCGGTCTTGATACCGGAAGGTCGCCAGTTCGTATCCCTGGACCGGCACGTTAAAATTACCACCGCTGAAGTGCCCTTGAGCAAGGCATTGAACCCCAACCATGAAATGTTCTATGAGCAGGGCGTGGCTGTAAACAAGCATCTCGAGCTTAGTCCACTTACCCTGGGTAAACAAAGAACTTTGCTTTTGGAGACTAAGGTTTTCTGGTCAGGGACAAATTCAGGGACAAATTAGCCATTGGGCCTGAATTTGACACCCTGAAAAGGGCTCCTGGGGCCCTTCATTGGCTGTTGATTTTGTTAAATTTAGGTTAAAAAGATGATAAAAACACGGAAAAACACGAAAATGTCGCGCACACGCGCGCTATGGGGGCCCTGCAGATATTATACCGACCCAGGGGCCCCCGTTGGGGTTAATCTGTCCCTGTATCCAGCACACCAGATTTCGGGTGTGCTGTTTTGTAGGTGTGAGTAAAAATCCATACAGTATAAGGCCTGCATGCCAAATCTATGCCTTTATAGTTATAAGTGGAAGCTGTGGAAGTCACCTTTCAAGATTCAACCCAATTAATAATCCTCCGGCTTTAAATTCTGAATGGCTTTAAGAAAGACAACTGTTAAATGGGGATTGTCATCCCTCTCAAACATCACACAAATCTTAGCTTGTACAATATTTCAAAAATAATAATACGTTTTATTGTTCATATACTGTTCTAAAATTAGGCTACTTAATCCGTTGAGAGGAACATGCTTACTTAATAAGTAAGTCATGTTTTTTTTAAAGTGTTTTTGTTCTTTTTCTTTTTCTTTTTCTTTTTATTACTATTACTATTACTATTACTATTACTATTACTATTACTATTACTATTACTATTACTGTTACTATTACTGTTACTATTATTACTACGTTTCTTAATACATTTTTCTCCCAAAATAGGGTTCAGGTTGAAAGTGGTGTTTGTGAATGAGGCAGTTAGGTATAGTTGGATCGGGATGTGTCTAAAGGGGAACTTTGCTGCCATGCAGAGAGAGTTGAATGTCCACGCAGTTATTTAATCAGGGCTGAGATCACATTCCTGTGAAGGTTTATCTTCCTGCATGTGGTCATTAGAGTCTGTGGCACTGAGGAGTTCCAGCCTAAGTGTTCAGGCGCTTCCCATGAAACACAGGATAATTCCAGACACCCACGTCCCTCCCTCCCATAGCCTCCATAATGCAGTGATAGATTGTCTTTCTCTCCTGTCCACACTTGACTTTGAACTTGCTATGTAAATGTGCTAATCTTTTGCTGTCCTGCTACGATGCGTCAACCTCAAGTCAAATTCCTTGTGTATAAGCCTAGTGGTTCCCAAACCTTTTTCATGTCAAGGACCCCCAAATTGACACTAATGAGCCCACGGACCCCCATTTGAAAATATATGCCAGGGACCCCAATAAGAGAAGATTTTTACAGCTCTAGCAGTGATTCTCAACCCGTTTAATTTCAAGGACCTCCCAGTTTGACATGCATTAGGCTACGGACCCCCATTTAATGGCATTTCTATCTCTGAGACCCCAATTTATATTGTAAAATCAAAGTTAATTTAACTCTGAGAGTGTACAAATGGAACCATTTCATGGTTCTATTTGGTTCCTAACTATCATTTAGCTGGGGACCCCCTGGAACTCCCTCAAGGACCCCTAGGGGTCCCCGGACGCCACTTTGGGAAGCACCAGTGTAGGCTATGTGCAAACATACACGTTTGCAAATAAAGAATTCACATTCTGTTAAAGAAGTCGAACCTTTCCTTATTCTGTCTGTGACCCCAGTGACCATGGTGTCTTGACCTTTACCTTTACGACCTTACGACAGCAGCCTGTGTGCAATTAACTCCACCTGCAGTCATCGACTCCCTCATTTCTGGAACATCGTCAAGACTCAAGAGGCTCGGGGGACAAATGTATATAATAACGCAGAATTTCACAAACCCTCACCCACCCCAGATCCCACCCTCACCCACCCCAGATCCCACCCTCACCCACCCCACATCCCACCTTACTACCCTATATCAGACTGAAATCTCGGCCTCCTTCTGCCTTCCTCATTTTCTCCCATTCCTTCATCTCTCTCTCGCCCTCCACATCACTTTCTTTCTTTCATTCTTTCTCTCCCCCGTACTCAAGAGAGAGACTTGATTTAGTTGTGTCAGGGACAAGGACATTTGTCTATTAGCGAGAACCACTGACGTAGGTACCGATGTCCCCTCCTCCTTATCATCTCCCTCTCTCTCATCTCCCTCCGTCTTCCTCCTCCTCCTCCTCCTCCTCCTCCGTCCTCCCTCATGCCTAATTTGTAATCTGTCGCGCGACGGCATTGCCAACGGAAAATAGCAGATCCACAAGCTCACAATGTGCCGCGCCCGCGGCACATTGTGAGCTTATAGGTCGGCTGTTGTGGGTCTGCGACACTGCCGTGCGGCGGCGTATGCAACCGGGCTTCAGTCAGATTGGGGTCACCGACCTTCATCGGCGCAGCCTGGTGAATCATCAATGAGAGTCTGAGAGAGGGATGCTACCCGCCCAGGGTACTTCCGTCCTCCTTCCTAAATTGCTACTGTAACCCGACATTGTCTGCTCTCTACTGTCACATCAGTCTGTCGCACAGAGAGAGAGAGGGATAAAGGGATAAAAAAAAGAGAGAGAGGAGAGGGAGAGAGAGAGAGGGAGGCAGTGCAAAAGACAAATGAAGGGAAGTGTGTGTGTGTGTGTGTGTGTGTGTGTGTGTGTGTGTGTGTGTGTGTGTGTGTGTGTGTGTGTGTGTGTGTGTGTGTGTGTGTGTGTGTGTGTGTGTGTGTGTGTGTGTGTGTGTGTGTGTGTGTGTGTGTGTGTGTGTGTGTGTGTAGGGGTTCTGCAGACACTGAAATGCCCAATGTTAAATACTGAAGTTCCGTGACTTACCCTGGCTAAATCAAAGAACCATCGTGGTGTTAATAAAATAGTCCCCCATTAAGTTGTGTCACATTCCGATGTCTATTGGTCGGGGTCATTTACAATGAGGAGGCCCTTTGGTTGGACTCAAGAGGTTGCTGGCGGGGTTCACTACTCGAGTGACTGCTGCCTTGGCCCCGGCCCCATTCTAACTGTGTTGAAGGTCGAAAGGCCTTTGGCCATAGGGAGAAAGCCTTCTGTCCTTGTCAGTAGCATCATCATCATCATCATCATCATCATCATCATCATCACCATCATCATCATCAGTTTAAATCTAGCATCTAGAGCTACAATTACAAGCCTGAACTTACCGGTATATTAATGAATAAAGATAGAGTTTGTTAATGCAATATAACTATATAAATATATCTGTAGTGGTTTGCAGGTGGTCTACCTATACCCTAATTTAGACCTAGTGTAGGGCAAGACAGTGATAATGTCAATAAAGTTATTTGAAGTAGATGACGCACCACCAGATTGGACATTAGATAATTGTAGTTTGGACAACGGACATGAAAATGTGGAGGAGTGTATTGCACATACACATACATTATGCGCTGCATATGTGCCATAGCCAACGCAAGCCAAGATTTAATACCTAACCTAATAGTTTCCCATGATGCCTTGCGGTGAGGTGGGCAGTGAGCATGGGTGCTGGTTGTGTGTATAGTTTGTTTGACTTACGTTGGGAGTTTCGGCTCACTAAAAGAAAACTACAAAATGGCTGTCAAGTGGGGTCAACCGTGGTGCTGTTTTCCTATTGGTTGATGGCCGGTAAAAATTCCCACAGTGTTGAACTCCAAGCTGGACCTCACTGGACAGCCCACGTTGAAAAACAGATCCGAAAGCGGGTCCATTTTAAATTGCATTCAGAACTTTACTGTGGCAGTTCTCTGATGTGTTATTGGCATGATTGACATTCCATGTGTGCACTGCACATACATGCCAGTGTGTGCACACATACATGCCAGTGTGTGCACACATACATGCCAGTGTGTGCACACATACATGCCAGTGTGTGCACACATACATGCCAGTGTGTGCACACATACATGCCAGTGTGTGGGGCAGCAGTGGCTCAAGATCGAGGTACAGAGAGGCCATTTGCGAAACGGCAGGTTTTCGGTTTGAATCGATGTGCGTGTAGTACGTACGTGTGAGTGTGTGTACATTAGCCTGGCGTGGCCAGACTCATAGCGAGGGTTCACTGATGTTTCCTCCCTGCATACATCAGTGAACCCTCGCTATGAGTCTGGCCGCGCCAGGCTATGTGTACACGGCAATAGGTCACTCTTGGCCCGTTTTCCCCAAAGCACGTCTCTGTTGCCTTGGCTTATTTACTGATGCTATCCGAGTGCAGGGATCTGGGTAAACAGTTAGATAACAAGAAGAGAACATCTTTCTCCACCCTGCAAACCCCCCCCCCCCCCCCCCCCCAAACACTCAAGCACAAATCCAGTCTGGGTACCTAAGTGAGAACAAATGGATTATTCTCACTGGAGGTCCAGGGACCACCAGTGGTCCTTAGCCTCGGAAATTCAGACGTTTTTATTTCCAGGAAAAGAAAAAAAAAAGAGTCTGGGACCGAGTCCACTTCAATTCGGCATAGAGTAGCACAAACGTCGATCACTCCCTGCTGATTTCTGATCGTCTGCACCTTTGTTAAATTGACGCACGCACACATGCACACACGTACACTCTCTCTCTGTCGCTCTAATTCATTAGTCTCATGTCACGCAGCTGATCCACTGCAACCCACCTCATCCTCCGCTCAGCTAGCTGGGGTGTGGTGAGGTAGACTCAGGTGATTGATTGATTGATTGATTGATTGAAATATTTATTAACAGTTTGCTGAATTACAGTACATTTCAAGCACAAACTCAGAATACAAAGACTGTTAACTGTGAGTGGATGACCCAATTAAGCATTACACTTCCACCTTGTTCAATTCATCAAAACATTTAGAGACGTACAATAGAGTGAGGGAGGGTGCCGTGAGAGTGCGGTGAGTTGTGTTGAGATGGGCTTAGGACGGGGGAATGTCTGATAAAAAAGAATATCATGATATTTCTACTTCTACTACTCTATTTCTACATTTACTCAAGTAAAAAGAAAAAATCGAGGTATATACCGTACTTGCTTCCACCACTGACCGCACCTGGACTCAGCTGGCCCGGGAGGAACAGCCCTGCTGTGACCCTGGAACATCTGGAGCGGGCCTTCTTTGACACAGCGATGCATAAATAACACACACACACACACACACACATGCACACACACACGCACTCACACGCGCACTCACACACGCACGCACTCACGCACGCACGCGCACACACGCGTCCCACTGAGAAATACACAAATGTGCACGTTGACAACAGATGCTCGCACAAATGAACATAAATCATAAGTACACGTTACGTGCACACAGCTGCACAACTGGATTGACACACAGACATACAGATGCACGCGCCACATTGTTATACAGTACCACACGTGTTAAGTCACACTATTGCATGCTCACATGCACGCACGCACAAGCACACATGTACTGTATGTACACACAAACACCCACACGCCAGATGGTTTGCTGAACTAGACCTGCCAGGTGTGAGCTCTGCTCAACATTATATTTTATGTATCAAAGAAGATTCATGTTTTAATCCCACCGTCTTGGAGAGAAATGCAACCAGGTGCTGCAGTGCTAGACCCCACTAAAGCTATCAGACAAGACATTCCCAGATTGGCTGCAGATCGAGCCCCCCTCGGGGTCACGACGACGCTAAATAATCTCTCTTCAACTTGACACAACGGGGCGCATTTAGATGAATTTAGTGTGGCTCCACGCGATCAAGTTCAGCACTTAATTCACGAGACACACCTGGATCAGAAGACCATTTCCGGGGGCCAGCTGTACTTTACTGGATGGATGACTGAACATATTGACTGCATGGAGACAAATGATTCTCAAATCCCTCACAACTTGCTCCAACACGATAACTCCATGCCAAATCAAATGTCTGTGTTTGGACCACACCTCAGTATGTGTAGTTAAAAAGAAATGTAATTTTGTCATCATGTATAAAATGTGGACAATGTTGACCCACTAGTATAATAATAACACTATCAATATTATTTGGTTTGAGATTATGCACTGTTACATATTTTGGTAAGGGTTAGACAATAGGCATTTGGTTATAGGGTTAGGGTGAGAGTTTGAGTTATTATGGGTAAGTTTGATAAATATATGAATCACAGTCAAATATTGACATTGATAAAGATTGAATTGTGATACCTTCCTTGTCACCTGCAGAAAAAGTTTGTCTGTGAGACCAGTTTCCATGGTCATATGTGAGTGAATACTGTGTGGAGATGTGCGTGCGCGTGTTTAGTTCCAGGTGCTGACCATTTGCTGATTGCTGGGCTGGCTACCAATCACCATGCTTCCAGTGATTGGTTGTAGAAGATAAGCCCTTCATACACCTGTGGAATGCTTGGAGACTGCTGTGCTGTCCACCCACACACACATGAACTTACTTTGTGTTTAGTTATTTTGTTGTAAATGTATGTTCACACAATCTAGAGAGACTAATTTGAGTTATGTCTATAGCAGACATTATTGGGCCACAAAGAAAGCGATAGCGGTCATAGCCAAGTGTTTTACCTCACAATTGTACGGCCTGTAGATCGGCTATTTTTTGGTGAATGTCCCCCCCCAGAATACAGATGCTGGGGTTTAAGTGGTTAAACACAGTATAATTAACAATTATTTTCAATCTGTTCTAATGGAAACTGATAATCTCAGGTCTTCCTCATGACATACTGTATCTTAAAAGATTTACATAGTTAATATGACACAAGGTGCTATGAAGTAATAATGTAATTCAGGAGTGCCGACGTGCCGTGAATGAAAAGGTTATTTACAGGGGTGACCTGAGCCAATTAAAAGCCCTGGTGTACTGTAGATACCTTGCCATGATGTAACCCCAAATATTGGCAAGATATCTTCCTTAATCCTTATATTGCTCAGTTGATATCTCTAATAAACGGGGCAAGTTTTATCTCAGATATTTGGAGTTGCATTACAGCAAGCCAACTGCACAACCAAATGTGACCAAACTTGACACCCAGTAAGTCATTGGATTTTCATTTATTTTTGATTTGTCATGTCATATGAAAGCAGGGAATCAGCTCTTCAAATTGACATATATTGGTTGTTCAGTTTTGACCCACCAGTTTTGGAGATATGGTTTATATTGTAATGTCTTGCAGAGAAACAGCATGTTGAGAAAACAGGCCTGAAAGGTTCACTTCTGTGGACTCTAACATAGCTACATGTTTAAGCATTTATTTCAGGTCGATTTCAGCTCTGGCATTTAATTCAGACATGCTCTAGTATGAGAAGAGTCTGCCTGTGCTATTAACTCATTTTGGATAAAAATAAAATCAGTTTTTCTCCTTTCCTGAACAGTTAAGGGCAGTATTATGCGTGTCTTAAGTACCAGGTCTTATTACTTAACTTAAGACCTGGAGGCGTGATCAATGCCATTTGGCTATTCTGAGTGGCCAAACAGCATTGACCACGCCTCCAGGTCTTAAGTTAAGTAATAAGACCTGGTACTTAAGACACGCATAATAGGGCCCATGTCTCTGTATCATAAAAGAGTCACACATCCTCTACTAAGTGTAATTGTGCTTGAAGTGGTAGCCAGTAATAATTAATGTGTGATTGAAACATCCCTGCTGTGCTATTGAAACAACCTCCTTTATGTCCCCCCCCCCCCCGCATTATTGCTGCCTTTTTTGTCATCTTTCCGATTATTCATCTCTCATTTGTAATTTCTTAGTTTTCCTAGACAATGCATGAGCATCACCGCCATTTTGGCGTTCTGTTTCCTTTTAGGGAAGCGTGCTCATATTGGAGCATTCCTGTTGTCAGCTCTGTGGTCTTACTGCTACATAACCTGCTGATACGGAACCCTGCTGTCCACGCCTACTCAAAACCACATCCCAACCTGGCTCAAATCTTTACTGACACACACACACACACACACACACACACACACACACACACACACACACACACACACACACACACACACACACACACACACACACACACACACACACACACACACACGCTCCCCCTTTCCCTTACTTTCTCTCTAGGATTATAAGAGGAGGATGGGACAAAACTTACAGTAAATGTTCTCCTCTCAGTATAGTCCATAAGGGATGTAAAATCTATGGGCCCCTAGCTGGGCCTGAGACTGCATCCTTCTTTTCTCTTTTATTCCTTTGTCCATTTATGCTCGGCAGTTCCTGTCGGTGCTTTTGCCATCCAAGATGTTCCGTCAAAATACATAATAAATGCATTAAAGGTATATTCAGTTATTTCACTTAATTCAAATAACACTTATTTTTTTTGTTTTGTTGTGATAATCCTCCCTACGATAGAGTGTGCTGACCATATAAGGAGCTCCTCCCTGTCCCCAGTTAACCCCTGGGGGTCAAAAACCCTAAACATGATCGAACATTATGGTAATTCTTAGGGTCGAGGCCGAGCCTCGGGCCGACCCAGTTAGGGTAAGGTAGGGCCGGGCCTTAATTTTCAGGCCCAATGAGAACTCTAGTGCTGACCATATAAGGAGTTCCTCCCTGTCCCCAGTTAACCCCTGGGGGACAGAAGGTCCAGGAGCCTTGGGCAACCAGGAGAGACGGCTAAATTAGCCGTGTGTAGATTCTTGAGACTATTGGGAACCCTGGGCAAATTAATCCCACATGGGCCCTTCTTCTGACTGACTTGAATGAGTCCTTGGGAGATTCTTATTGCTCCCACACAGTAGACAAGTTCTAGCTAGTCCCGGGTAGGACATAAAAGTTATGACAAAGTCGTATCTGACTTTTGTTTTGTGAATATGTTAATGTTAATGTAATGAGTATTACGAATCATGTTCTGTTGTAAGTAGGATAGGCATTTAAAAGCTTTTAGCTTCTGCCTACTCCTTTTGATCATCTTCATGTTTTTGTTTTGTTTTTGTAACAGCTTCCATTCATTGTCTTTAAATATTGTATCTGAAACTGAAGGATGATCAAATAAACTAAACTAAACTAAAAACAACTTTAATCGAGAGAATTCACGAAGATATTTGAGTGTTGATTTGCTAAACATCGATACCGTTTGTGTGAGACGACACTCATGATCCTTTTCTTATAAATCGGAGATTCTTCTAACATTCCTCTTATCGTTTTTCTCTTTCTGCATATTTCTGCCCCCATTTGCCAACCTATACTCTCACTAGTGTACCATGTTACACGTTTCCTCGCAGACTTATTTCCACATGATTCTTTTTTCGAACCCTCCCAAAATCCACACATCTCTCCCACCCACTCGTATTCCACTGTAAACTGTTGACATGCAATGCAAGTGGTTGTCATGGCGACTGTCCGGGCGCATGCTTGGGGGCAGGTTGCAGGTGTTTGTGTTTGAGGAAGGCCTCAGCGTTTCATATTTTTAGCCCTATAGAGAGTTCCGCTGCCGCTCCGCTCGACCTTACGTGTTTGTTTATTTCCCTTGGATGGCCGGTCATTCATGCAGGTTTGTGTCAACACTGAAGACTACAGTATGGCTTCCTGTTATTTTTACTGCCCACGCAAGATATATCTGGACACATAAATCCATGTACTGTGCGGTGTTGATTTCGTCGACTAAAACTATGACGACAAATGTTTGTCGACTACCTTTTTTCACTGAGGAAAACTAAATGGAAACTAAATGAAAACTAATCTATGATGACTACAAAACTAAGACTAAATATATTGACAATTTCGTCAACAAATAAAAAGTAAAAACTAGACTAAAATGTTAGGAAGGGACTAGTGGACAAGAGATCCAGCATAAGTCATTTTACACTTGGTTGCATGCTGAAAATAGCAGATCTACAAGCTCACAACGCGTCGCAGCGTAAAATAAGCCATTGCGACAGCACAGCACCAAGTATGAATCAGCCCTAACTCAACTGTAGATTTAGCCAACTAAAATCGTACGATATTCAGTTGACTAAAACTATAGACTAACACTAAAACATTCCAGGTGATCAAAATTTGCTGTCAAAATCAACACTACTGTGTTCAGGGCATTAACCCATTTTGGGCGGGAACCCCTTTTGGTGTTAGCTTGTAGATCAGCTATTTGAACTATTTTAAAAGGTTTTTTTTAAATAGTAAAAAATGGCAAATAACTTTAAGGATGATTAAGGGTTAAGGGGTGGCGCAAGATATAGCCCATACTATATTATGCACTTATAACCACCCTCATCAACAGAGAACACAACAACACCAATGCTCTTGGAAATATAAATGTATAAATATATATAAATATATATACATATATATATATATATATATATATATATATATATATATTGAGTGGTGTAAACCACTCCTACAACTGGCTTTGTTAGTTTACGTGTCTGTTCGTACCACTCAATGAGCATGGTTGCTATGGTCACCCAGTTCACCCGGGTGTGATTTCAGCTTTGTTAGTTTACGTGTCTGTTCGTACCAAAAAATGAGCATGGTTGCTATGGTCACCCAGTTCACACGGGTGTGATTTCATTACGTCAGACATTACGTCAGACCACAGCTGATCAGTCTATATAAGACCTTACACCACTCAGTTCACACGGGTGTGATTTTATATATATATATATTTGAATATATTAATTTATTCATTCATGTTTTTTGGGACACAGTTTAGGCGTTTAGCAGACGCTCTTAATCCAGAGTGATTTACAGTAAGCAAGAACAACACAAGGTAATACATCAGATACATAAGAAATAGTCATCTAGGATCATCTAAGTACAGTATACTTAGGATCATACCTGTATTTTGCGTGTCTTAAGTACCAGGTCTTATTACTTAACTTAAGACCTGGAGGCGTGATCAATGCCATTTGGCTATTCTGAGTGGCCAAAGAGCATTGACCAGGTCGCCTCCAGGTCTTAAGTTAAGTAATACGACCTGGTACTTAAGACACGCAAAATACAGCCCTCTAGAGTATACTAACATCTGTCTAACAGTACAATATCCGTACACTGAAACTATAAGTAAACACTATAGAATGCGATGTCTAAATACTGTAATATGCTATCTAAATTACATATTTTAGCTTTGGCAAGGTCGTCGAGGCTATAGGGCAAGTGCTACGGCAAGTGCAATAGTGCCTAAGGTGGAGTCTGACAAGGTGAGTTTTCAGACTACGGCGGAAGATTGGGAGTGAGTTTCCGTTCTGATTGCAATGGGGAGTTCATTGAGAGCAGTTATCCAATTCAATATATGATTGTGATTATAGCGGATGCTAATTTGCAACACCTGTTTTGTAAAAAATAAGAGCAAACAAAACAGTGATTAAATAAAGATGTAACTGAGTATGGCCAGATACAATAAAACACACATTTAGTAATAACATACAGTATCTACACTAAGGAAACTAACTAGACATTGAGTTTGTCACTGAATTATCCGGGATTTTGAATTAAAACCAACAGCGATAGTGCCTGTAAGCATTGTTTCTGCTAAATGAATACACTCCCTATACGTAGATCAGACAACAGCTACAGCCTTTGATTGGTTTCCCCGTTAAAAACACACCTTTTTCCTCAACGTTTTCTCACCACGTTTTGCTGGCTCAACCATGCCACTTTCTCGGAATGAATTCCTCTATCATGGTGTGAATTTGGCGTAACTAATAGGCCGCTACATAGGCCGGTGCTGCGTTACTGCTCGCTATAGTGAGCCTGGCTCTTTAGCCGACTGGTAACGTGCCTCCTGGCCGGTGTACACAGCTCCATTTTCGTCACCGCTAAACCCCTTATCAGTAAACTTCTTTGCCTTTTTTTTTTTTACTATTTTGCAAAAAATTTTAATAGTTAAATTGGCTAGTCTACAAGCTCACAACGTGCCAATGTAGATTGGCTAGTGGAACTATTCAAAAATGATTTTCAAAATAGTAAAAAAAAAGGCAAAGAAATGTAGGGATAAGGGGTTTAGCGGTGACGAAAATGGAGCCCTAAGTCCCTTAAAAGTGGTGAATTTTACACAACATTTCAAGTGAGGTTGAAGCCAGGCAAGTCCAAGGACGTTGCTCCTTTCACAAAAAAAGGCTGTCCTTCACTTCCCCGTTTCCCTGTTTCTCTGTTAAATTCCGTTTCTTTTATAGTTTCTGTTCTTGGCAGTCCCGCCACAAATGAACAGTCATGTCAGGCAGGAGGATTATGTTGGTTGATGGAGGCTGATTTACCGAAGCATGAGCAACAATGCAAAGGACAAAGAGACGAATCACCACTGAATCACTTGTCTGACTGCAGAGTTTGAAATCACATTCAAAGTTTTACTTTACTTTGAGGGGCGACTGTGGCTCAAGAGGTAGAGCAGGTCGTCCAATGATCCATGGGCCGGCGGTTCGAATCCCGGCTCCTCCTGTCTACATGTCGAAGTGTCCTTGGGCAAGACACTGAACCCTAAATTGCTCCCGATGTGCTGGTTGGTATACCTTGCATGGCTTCCGCTGCAATCGGTGTATGAATGTGTGAGTGAATGGGTGAATCACCGTGAATGTAATGCACAATCTATGTATAGCGCCTTGGATAAAGGCGCTATATAAATGCACCATTTACCATTTTACTTTCAAACTATCAAGAACTTATAGTTATCAGCAGGGTTTGATTTGTTAAAAAAATCAAAACGGGAAGAAGGGATATTTTCTTAACCCCTTTAATACTTTGTTGTACAACAACACAGGCATTATCTATGAACTCTTCCCCCCCCCCCCCCCCCCCCAATCCCGAAATCTGATCCAATTCACCACTTATTTTAGATTAATACAATGTCTTCCGGTTTCAAAAGGCAATGAGATGTATTCTTAAATTAGTCACATTGATCAGATGCATATTTTCTTTATTCTCCATAGAGAAAATAAATTCAATGTTAAACTCTTTCTGTTGGTTCGGTGCAGAGGTTGTATAGAGACTAGACCTGTACGTGCCCGTCGGCCACCGGCCTACAGTACTTGGGAACGATGCAACTTGAGAACCTAATAATACCCATTGTCATAGCACCCATTTTAACTATCTGTCTGTGTCCCACATGGAGAACTCTCTGTCTGTCTAGTCTGTGTGTGAAGAGTGCAAACTGACTGTGAAAAGTGGACTGGTTAAGTAATCAATTGGCAGGTGAGGGGTTGCCATGGCAATCAAATGGCTGAGGCAGAGGCTGGAAATTGCACAGGTGAGGGGATTTAGGCTGATTAGGCCCAGTGGCAAAGCCTGAACAGAGCCTTTCGTGGTGGTTCTGGAGAACCGTGGGTCTGACCGACTCCATACCGGGAACTGCACTCCCTGCGGGGCAAACAGTTCTCGAGTTACGTGCATTACAACCGTACACACACGCACACACGCACGCACACAGATGTGCCGCATTTATAGTAGGATACATACGTTAGGAGATCCATACATGTAGAGAATTATCCCTTCACGATGAAGTACTGTACATATACTGTATACTGTATATGAGCCCCAATCCCATTTCTGATTTAAAACACATTTCTTGATATTACTCCTACTGATTTTGTCCAAACATCACGTGAATTGATACAGATTATGTCTATAGTCATGTGATCAACACGGATCTGTCCAATATTTCATATTCTATTCTAATTTGCTAAGATTGGCATCTAAAGTTTGCGTGAGTAGCCGGCTATTAGACGTGCGTCTAAAAATGCGATAAAAACGGCTAAAAATTAAAGTTATTTTAGACGTCTATTCTTTTTTTTATGTTTTTTTTGTGGCTTTTGCCTTTATTTTATTTTTGTATGGAGGGACAGACAGTAGGCTGACAGGAAATGGGGAGAGAGATGGAGGGGAAGACATGTAGTAAAGGCCGTCGGGATCGGGAGTCGAACCCGCGGCACACTGCCAGACTGGATTACCAGCCAAGGTGCCTGGACCACTGAGCCATGGCCCAGGCCTAGACGTCTATTCTTAGATTAGACGTTGATTAGCGGTTGTTTAAATGTCTATATATAGACTAATCAACCGCTAATCAACGTCTAATCTAAGAATAGACGTCTAAAAATGAAAGTTTTTTAGAAAAAAACGTTTTTTATCTCATTTTTAGACGGCCCTTTAGACGAATATTAGACGTCTATTAGACCAAAAAATTATCCTGTTAATCTGTTATAGATTTTTGCAAAACAATTTGTATATTACTCCTACAGATTGTGCCCAAACATTACGTGAATCGGTACACATTATCTCTAGTCATGTGATCAAGACGGATCTGTCTTTTCATATTCCATCCTGATTGCCTCGAGGCAACCTTCAGCTCTCACTGGACCGGTTCGCAGTCGAGTGTACAGTGGCTGGGATGAGGATCAGCCTCCAAATCTGAGGCCATGGTTCTCAGCGGGAAACCGATGGATAGTGCTGTCCAGGTAGAGAATATGACATTACCCCAGGTGAAGGAGTTCAAGTATCTCGGGGTCTTGTTCATGAGTGAGGGGAGGACGGAGAAGGAGATCAGCCTGAGAATTGGAGCAGCAGGGGCGGTATTGCAGTCGCTGTACCGCACTGTTGTGACGAAAAGAGAGCTGAGCCAGAAGGCAAAGCTCTCTGTCTACCGAGCAATCTTCATTCCTACTCTCACCTATGGTCATGAAGTGTGGGCCATGACCAAAAGAATAAGGTCACGAATACAAGCGGCCGAAATGAGTTTTCTTCTACGGGTGGCTAGCATCTCCCTTAGAGATC
>NC_136792.1:53347015-53359515 GCF_951216825.1 Electrona antarctica
GATCAACATATGGAATTAATTCTATACTGGCCATATATGGAGTGTGTCTTGAGTGTACAGGGTTTGATGAGTTCAGATCAACATATGGAATGTCAGAACAGGTCAGCTCCAAATATGGAGATCTAAGGGTTTGAGGTTTGAGGTCAGATGTGGAGTTGCTGGCCGGCTCCATATATGCAGATCTAGGTGATGATCCAGTATTCTCCATGTATGGTTATCCAGGGTTTGATGAGGTGCAGTGTCGCAATCTTCATATATGGAAATGGCCATATATGGTGGCGTGACGTGTCACGAGGCGTGATGTCACGAGGTGTGACCATATAATATATGGTCACACCTCGCGCCTCCATATTATGGAGGCGCGATGTCAGGAGGCATGACCTGCATATATGGAGGCGCGATGTCAGGAGGCGTGACCATATATGGAGGCGTGCCGTGACACGCGGAAATGTTCGTAGTAAATGCGACCTATACGGTCGCAATCGGCCTCATATCGTTGCTGTCAGGCAGAAACCTTGTATCTCAACTTCCACTTATCTCAACTTCGCATGTATGCGAAATTAGCTCCCAATTAGCCCCCACGTTCATTCATTCAGTGTTCAACTCACTCAGCTCCTTCACTCCCGTTTTCTAACAACGCCCTCGATCCAATGGTTCTTCACTTAGAGGTCAGTAGTTTTAAACCCTTTTCATATCAAGGTCCACTAGCCTATTTAATTTGGCATGATTTGAGCCACGGACCACCATTTGATGACCTTGACTTCTTCAAAACTGCTCTCAAAGGGCACCTACGGACGGCTGCAATTCGAAACTGGCCCCCGTAAAATCTGAATCCCCCACCCACCCCTGTTTCCCCTCACTGTATATGTTTCTTTTCCCTTTTTACCTCCTATGATGATTTTTTTTTAACTATATAGTTGTGTATATTCGCACGTCTCTAAATGTTTTGATGAATTGAAAATGGTGGGCCCTATTGTAAACAAGTTTAATGCTTTATGGTGTCGTCCACTCACTGTTAACAGTTTTTGTATTGAGTTGTACTTGAAATGTACTGTAATTCTGTTAATAAATCAATCAATCAATCAATCAATCAATCAATCAATCAATCAATCAATCAATTTAGCCTCTCAGACCCGAGACGAAAGAATATTCCGTTGTTGGTTATAATCATTTGTCCACAATTCCATGCTGTATTGAAACGTTGATGAAAATAACAATTATTTTACATTCTTTAATTGTAATGTATTATGTAGACTTCTTGTAAATTAAGTAATGCAGATGTTTAACAATAATTAAACTATCTATAAGGGTCCATTTATTTACCAACTCTCCATCATTTACCTGGTGGCCACCTGGAACCCCCTCAAGGACCACTGGTTGGAAACCACTGACTTAGGTCAGGGGTTCTCAACGTTTTTGGCTGGGGACCCCCGGAAATGCTTTGGCCATGTCTTGTGGCCATGTCTAGGCCTGACCTCAAAATTAAAAAAAAAAATCTTCTAAATCCTCCAGTTTTCTGAAATAAATATTTTCACGATTTTTCAAAAATAGCAGACCTACAAGCTCGTAGCGCGCCACTCGGTGGCACGCTACGAGCTTGTAGATCTGCTATTTTTCAATAGCTAAATTATAACATAATGTTTAAAACACCACAAAGTATATCCATTTATTGGATAAGTAACAGTTTTAATTTTGACATACAAGGAGTCTGTGTGACAGCGATGTTATAATATTATATTATATGCCTATACTGTCAATAGTCATTTTCTTTACATATTGTCTTTACATATCATTCATATGTTAGCTGACATTAGCAGATGGAATATGTCAAAGTTGACATTCAATGTTTTAGTTGGCATTTCAAACCTGTAGTGAAATAATATCCTTGAGAATTTCCCTGAAAATGTCCAACTTTGTATCAATTAAACAAAACTGAAGTAATTGTCTTTGGAGCCAAGGAAGAACGATTGAAAGTGCAGTGCTCATAGTTTCAATCGGTATAATGTTACATGTAAAAACCAAAACCCAAGCCAGAAATCCTGATGTATAGTCATGGACTCGGACCTGAATTTCAACAGCCACATTAACCCATTTTGGGCGGGATCCCCTTTTGGTGTTAGCATTATGTTATGCTTTAGCTATTGAAAAATAGCAGATCTACAAGCTCATAGCGTGCCACCGAGTGGCGCGCTACAAGCTTGTAGGTCTGCTATTTTTGAAAAATCGAAGAACCACTGACATAGAAACATAGCTTTTTCAGAAAAGTGTCAGGATGTAGAAGACATTTTTAGAATCTGATCTCAGGTCAAAATGGGACAATTACAAAGTCAGCCCACAGTACTATCACATTAAGAATATATCAAGGATTAAAGATTTGGAAAAACTTGTCCATGCACTTGTCCAGGCTTGTTAAAGGACCACTTCACCACTTTTCAACCTATCTTCATATAATAGGTCCTCACTAATAATCATGAAAAATGGCGCAATTTCTTTCTACTCGGTCTGTGTCTCATAGGAGGGCTGTGGGCAGTTCAGAAACTGTCTTCCAGTGACATCATCGATGGGGAATCCAAGCTAATAGAAACTGCAGGCTTTCTAGTCCTGAAAAGTTGCAATGCGAAAATGGAAGCCATCATTCTCACGATAATGAAAATCTAAACATTTTTGTAAAAAGATATTGTTTAAAAAAAAAATCTGCCTAATGATGATGTCACTGGAAGACGGTTTCTAAACTGCCCACAGCCCTCCTATGACACACAGACTGAGTAGGAAAAAATCGTGCCATTTTATCATGATTATTAGTGAGGACCAATTATATGAAGATAGGTTGAAAAGTGGTGAAGTGGTCCTTTAAGAGAGTGGTATGGTATTACTTTAAAAGTTGTGCATGCATTCATCTTCGGCAAACTGGAGTACTGTAACGGTGCCTCAACAGGTCTCCCTAAAAAGAACACTGCTGAAGGAATCCTTACTAATACCAAGAAAGTGGATCATACTGTATATCATCATCTTTGTCTGTACGTACATGTGTACGGCTGTAATTCACGTAACTCCAGAACCGTTCGCCCCGACGACTTCAAATTCGACACACGCGTTCCACACCACCACCACCACAGGAAGTGCAGTGCCCGGTGTCGAGTCGGTCGGACCCACGGTTGTCCAGAACCGCCACAAAAGGCCTCTGCCTCGGGCTCTGGAGTCTAGACAGTGCCCCTGCCCAGGCTCCATATATGGAGCTGGCCTGTTCTGACATCACAACACTCCATATTTGGGCATGCCTGACACAGAACTCCATATATAGGAATAAAGGGACACAGAGAGACAGATACAGAAATCTCCATATATGGGCATAAAAGGGACACAGACAGATGGGTGGAAGGGGTACTCTAACACACAGGTACAGCGGGTATTGCATGGATCTCCATCTTCCATCGTTACCGACTCGGTGCTCTACAGACCGGGCACCGGTCTAGTATCACAAATTACATCACGTGACAGTCAAGTCTATGGACTTTTAATGTTTGTTTAGAGCACTTTTAACAAACATTGAATTGCAGCCAAGTGAACTTTTAATGTTTATAATATTCAGGACAATGATGTGACAACGTGAAATGTCATGTGGCCAATATACTGTAAATACATCTTGTTGTTTTGTTTTATACAATAATAACGCACATGCATTCATGTCTCGTAACGTATAGAGTCTGTGGCAGCCAAAGTTGGGCTGTCTACTTTTTTGTCTGTCAAAGATTTGATTTCAAAATAATTGGTTCATAAAGCATCATCATGCAGGTTCGGGCCAGAATGATTTTTTCTGATCTTCTGCTGCGTCATAAACTATCTCTGGATCTCTCAGGTCATCTGGAGAGGCAGGTCTGCTTTCTGAACGGAACCAGAACTGGCCTGGGCCGCAGCTGAGCGGTCCAGGCACCTATAGGCCGGTATAATCCAGCCTGAAGGCGTGCATGCCGCGGGTTCGAGTCCCGAGCCCGTTGGGCCTTTGCCACATGTCTTCCCCCCAGAGACGTGCTGGCCATTGGGAAATTCGGGACAACTCCCGAACGGCCGGTCCAGTCCAGGCCGGTCTGGGCCAGCCGTTTTTTTATTTTTTATTAATAAAATAGGCGCGCAGTCTTTGGCCGCGCGCCTAGAGGGCCTCCGCAACTCCACTTCCCGGGCTGAATTATGGGCCCACCACGTCCCTGCTTCCCCCCCATCTCTCTCCCCCTTTCCTGTCAAATCACTGTACCCTTAAAGGCATAAAAAAGCCAAAAAGTTATCTTCAAAACTGAGCTAAATGTGGAGCAGCAGCAGCAGCACACCGTTTTCACGCACCCAGTGGGTGGAAAAAGTACTCATGTTTGTTATACTTACGTAAAAGTATCAATCAATCCGTTACAAATAGGGATGTCTCGAGACACTGTTTTCGTTTCCGATCCGATCCCGATACCACAATTTCTGTGTTAGCCGATACCGATACCGAATACCGATACCAGTGTTGTGATCTTGTGTTGTGTTTATAGCTATATATCTCGTGTTGTGTTTATAGCTATCTAGCTATATATCTTGTGTTGTGTTAATAGCTATCTAGCTATATATCTCGTGTTGTGTTTATAGCTATCTAGCTATATATCTCGTGTTGTGTTTATAGCTATCTAGCTATATATCTCGTGCTGTGTTTATAGCTATCTAGCTATATATCTCGTGTTGTCTTTATAGCTATCTAGCTATATATATATTGTGTTGTGTTTATAGCTATCTAGCTATATATCTCGTGTTGTGTTTATAGCTATCTAGCTATATATCTCGTGTTGTGTTTATAGCTATCTAGCTATATATCTCGTGTTGTGTTTATAGCTATCTAGCTATATATTTCGTGTTGTGTTTATACTAGCTATCTAGCTATATATCTCGTGTTTTGTTTATAGCAGTACTCCTCGCTCATTACATGCACTTTGCAGTTTGGGCAACTCAAAAGCAAACTCCACATGCCCCAACATTTTATTTACCTGCCATAGTGTCAACCCCTTACCGCTGTGTCGGATCGGTGGTTAGACTGGCATAATTCACAGATACCGATATGACCCGATATGACAAATAATTAAGGGCCGATACCCATACTGTTCCAATACCGATCCATGCCGATACCAGTATCGGGACATATCTAGTTACAAGTACATGTCTGGAATTCAAAATGTACGTGAGTAAAAGTACAAAAAGCATTGGCCTCAAAATGTACTTAAAAGTACCAAAAATAAAAGTACTCATTGTATAGAATGTCTCATTTAAAGTTTTCAAATGTTTAAAAAATGTGGATCGGCCATTTTCAAATGGCTAATGTGGTTAATGAATGTTTTGTAATAATAATCAAAATCTACAAAGTAACTATAGTAACTAAAGTTGTCAAATAAATGTAATGGAGTACAAGTAAAAGTACAGTAAATTGGAAATACTCAAGTAAAGTACAAATACCTCAACAGTTTATAGTATACAGTACTAAGTAAATGTACATGCACCACATTATCTGGCTCTGCAGGTCTCTCAGAAATCTCAGTTCCCCCCCCCCCCTCTTATCATTTCTTAAACGCAGTCATTGTATTCTCTTGTGTTTCTGTTTCATCTTAACTTCTTAATTGCATTCAAATGTGTTTCTTGTGTGTTGCTCTGTCTTGTCTCAACGCTTAATGTGGTGTAAATCACTTTGGCAATGTGCTGGGACGTGCACACATAGACATCAAAGGGGGCTTCAGCCACTGCCCATTTACCCATCTGTAAAACAACTGCCCTCTCCAGACCACGAATGCAGCATTACTACGGTAAAATAAATGCAAATGCCACTCCTCTCCTTTCCATGCCATGGACTTTCCAAGTCTCCTGAACTTGAACACAGCATTTTGCGTTGAACAAAAATTAGTTTAGAAATCCCTGTCTTTACGCCGTGCATCTCCAGTAGATAAAGAGTGCTGGATTGCGCCCCGGAAATAGCTGATCTACAGGCTCTCGACGCGTCGCGCTGCGACACGTTGTGAGCTTGTAGATCTGCTATTTTCTCTCTAACACTCTCTGCACGTCCCTGCAAGTATATGTACTTCTAATCTGTGTGGCGGTGCAAGACAGTACTTCTACTGCTTGGTGGTACATGTAGGGCCTACATGTACCACCAAGCAGTATAAAGTACTGTAGTATAGCCTACATTGTAGGCTATACTATACTGTGTGGCTGTGCAAGTACTTCTACTGCTTGGTGACAATGGTGGTACATGTAGGCTACTATACTGTGTGGCGGTGCAAGACAGTACTTCTACTACTTGGTGGTACATGTAGGGCCTACATGTACCACCAAGTAGTATAAAGTACTGTAGTACTGTAGTACTGTAGTACTATACTGTGTGGCGGTGCAAGACAGTACTTCTACTGCTTGGTACATGTAGGCTACTATACTGTGTGGCTGTGCAAATACTTCCACTGCTTGGCGGTAAAGTACAGGTACTTTGTCATACAGCCGCGCCTGAGTATGAGTATCATTCTTCACTTATTTCAGATGATGGCACTGATCTTCTCTTATGACTCACTTTGTTCCATGAGTCACTGATTGCTCTGAGGAAAATGTAATTGTTTGAACTGAATTAGGCTACAGACGGTTATGAGCTCCATTTCTTTTCATATACCTTGCATGATGTTGATCTTTATTAGTTATGTCTCTTTATTTTCATTTGGTAAAACAGCCATTACTCATAATCATTGTTGTTTTGTCTGTCAGGTTCCACACTGAGATATCATTTGTTCTTTGAAGAATTCCCAACTCACCTGCGTGCGTGCGTGTGTGCGTGCGTGTGTGTAAATGGTGCAATGCTTTTATCCAAAGTGCTTTACATTCACACACACATTCATACACCGATGGCGGAGGAAACTATGCATGGCACCAACCTGCTCGTCAGGAGCAATTAGGGGTTGTCTTGCTCAAGGACACTTTGTCACTAACTCTGGGAGAGCCTGGGATCAAACCGGGGAACCTCGCGGTTCCCAACCGGCCACTCTACCCCCTGAACCACTGCCGCCCCTATTTAATGTGTGAGAGAGAGAGAGAGAGAGAGAGAGAGAGAGAGAGAGAGAGAGAGAGAGAGAGAGAGAGAGAGAGAGAGAGAGAGAGAGAGAGAGAGAGAGAGAGAGAGAGAGAGAGAGAGAGTACAATATTTGCGTCTAACATGTAGTAGAGTATAAGTAAAAGTACAGAAAATTGGAAATACTCCAGTATGAGGTAAAGAAAAACAAATACCTCAAATGTATACTTAAGTATACAGTACTTAAGTAAATGTACTTGGTTCCTTTACAGCACAGCATGTAAGGTTAAAACAGAAGGTAATGAGAGGGTCACCTGAGTAAACACATGTTTAGCTGAATAGATAACATGTTGGGTTTGGACCTCTCCTTAGGCACTTTTATCACAGTGTAAAGAGGCTTGTAAATTCCCACATTATCTCTCGGGAAGTATTCGTGTGCGTCTGTGTGTGTGTGTGTGTGTGTGTGTGTGTGTGTGTGTGTGTGTGTGTGTGTGTGTGTGTGTGTGTGTGTGTGTGTGTGTGTGTGTGCGTTTGTATGTGTGTGTCTGTGTGTGCGCGCGTGTGACTCTGTGTGTGTGTGTGTGCGCATGTGCGCGTGTGCGTGTGTGTGTGTGCGTGTGTGTGTGTGCGTGTGTGTGTGTGAGAGCGTGCGTGCGTGCGTGCGTGCGTGCGTGCGTGCGTGCGTGCGCGTGCGTCCGCGTGCGCGCATGTGTTTGTGTGTGTGTGGGTGTGTGTGTGGGTGTGTGTGTGTGTGTGTGTATGTGTGTGCGTGTGTGTGCACGTGCGTGCATGCGTGTGCGTGCGTGTGTGTGTGTGTATCGCAGATGTTAGTATTATTGCTGCGGGGCAAAGGGTCACATGAACCACTGAGCTCCAAGTGACTCTATCTATATCTCTCCAGGTTTTACTGCTCTCCTTCTGACCTCTGACCTCAGCCTGCTCTTCTGATGAACCAACAGGGACATCCATTTCCGTTCTCTCCGTCGCTCATACGTTTAAAAAAAAAAAATGGTATAAATCACTCATGGTTCCCAAACTTTTTCATGGCACGGACCCCCAATTTGACATTTATTAGCCTGCGGACCCCCATTGGTACAGCTCTAACGGTCACTTTCAACCGTTTTCAGTTCAAGGACCCCCAGTTTGACATGCATTAGGCTATATACGGACGCCCATTTTAACAGCATTTCTATCTCTGGGGCCGCAATTTATATTGTAAAATCACTGTTAATTTAACTTTGAGAGTGTACAAATGGAACCAAATGGAACCCTCAAGGACCCCTGGGGGTCCCCGGACCCCACTTTGGGAACCACTGGTATAAATGGTGCATTTATATAGCGCTTTTATCCAAAGCACTTTACATTCATTGTGCATTAGCCTACATTCACCCATTCACACACACATCATCATCATCTTTTCGACCGCGGTCGAGATCATAGATTTCACAATGCCACGCCAGACTTTCCGGTCCTTCATTGCAATCCCCAGTTCCTGCTTACTGATGCATGTGTCCCTCAATGGCATCAGGGAACGACAGTTTTCTACCTCTGGTCTGCTTTGGATTCCAGAGTAGAAGGGAAGATATAACCTCATTGGCAGCTCTGTAGCAGTGGCCGGCAAACTGTGTTCTTCTGGATAGGACTAGTGAAGAAACACAGGGCAGGTTGCCGTATATTAGATTAGTCGATGGGTGGCTCTTCCAAGACAGATTTTAGAAGACTCATTAGAAGGCGGGCATGTAAGTGCCATCCAAACGTTTCTCTGATTTCTTTGAAAGTGTCCATGTCTCGGAGCCATAGAGTAGAATCGGCTCGACGGTCGATAACACACACACACAGCGTATAGGAAACCATGCAAGGCACCAAACTTGCTCAAGCACACTTCGACAATAAGGCCTCACTCACACCTATCGATCTAGCATACAACATTGTTGGATGCTAAATGTACATTTGTGTTGTACGGCTTTCGGCTGTGTTTCGACTGCCCCCCTCCCCCTCATACAACAAAAATGTTGTGTCAAACCATGTGACTCCCATTGGAAATGCATTGCGAGCTTGCATCAGTAAACAAGTCTCATGCATCAGCTATACATCAATTTGTTGTGAAGGTGTGAGTCAGGCCTAACTCTGGGGGAGCCCGGGATCGAACGTGGGAACCTCGCGGTCCCCCTCCGGTGGTTCTACCAGCCACTCTACCCCCCGAGCCACTGCCGCCTTTAAGATCTCATTGTTAACCACTTAAACCCTGTTGACCGGAGTCCCCCAAGGGTCTATACTAGGCTCCCTCCTGTTTTCGTCGCTCTATACACTATCTTCCCCTAAAATAGCAGGCTTGTGAATTATCCCAAAATATAGGGATGTTGTTGGTGTTCATGTGGTTAATTTAAAACAAATGGTAATGCATTCGGCTTTCATTTTTCATCTTTCATTTTGACCACTGAATGCCCAGTGACCGTCATGACCTAATGCAAGTATATCCCATTCTGGACGGGCACCCCTTTTGGTGTTTATAGCATTATGTTATACTTTAGCTATTGAAAAATAGCAGATCTACAAGCTCATAGCTTGTAGGTCTGCTATTTTTTTTTAATTCGCAAATCCTGACAGAAAACTGTCAGGATTTAGAAGACATTTTATAAATTTCGACGTCAGGCCAAAATGGGATATATACAGTATATATTATATATATATATATATATATATATATATATATATATATATATAGTGTTCCAACACTGGAGGTCAGAGATGAGTTCTCTTCTGTCTTGCCCCCCTCTCTCTCTCTCTCTCTCCAGAAAACACCTGATGACACTTCATGGAGAAATGAAGCGGTACGGCTATACTACGACTACTACGGAGGTGGGAAGTCTGGCGCGTGAGATGGATGAGATGGCCTTGTTAAGAGGGCGGTATGGTATTAACTTTAAAAGTCCTCCCGCCCCCGTCGGAAGTCAGTGGGACAAGGCAGTCGACGTCTTTTCCAGAGGATGGGAAACCCGTAGGCTGCATGGAATGAGTGTTTCCAGTGGCGTGCACAGACATTTTAAGAGGGGCAGGTGCTCAAGTGAAAAAAGGGCACCTTGTGCAGCGCGTGGAACCGGCCGGTTGCCTTAATAGTGTGAGATTTATAGATTTTGGGGCCTAAATAATATATCAGAAGTTTTTTTTTATCAAGAATTGATCAATGTCACCATGGTCCACATACTGTACAGTGTACACTGTATACCAAAAAAATAAAAAATAAAGTTTTTTTTCTTTTTTCAAAAGGGCACATTGCCAAAAGAGCAGGGGGTGCTCTAGCACCCCCGATCTGTGCACGCCACTGAGTGTTTCATTCGGTGATGGCAGCCTCCTGATCTGCTACACTGCCCAGGGACGTGAACACATAGACATCAAAGACGGGGGATTCAGTTCAGCCCCCCTGCCCTTTTGCCCGTCTCGTAAAACAACTGCCATCTCCAGACCACGAATGCAGCATTTACTACGGTAAAATAAATGAAAATGCCACTCCTTTCCTTTCCTTTTGCCTTTCCTTTTTCCAGACCACGAATGCAGCATTTACTACATAGTGAAAGAAATGCACATGCCCCTCCTTTCCATGCCATACCGGAAGGCACCATTCAAGTCACCTGAACTTGAATGCGTTGAACACATTTTTTGTTTAGAAATCCATGTCGTATACACCACATCTCCACTATAGCTGGGTTGCTGGGTTGCGCCCCGAAAATAGCTGATCTACAAGCTCTCAAAGCATCGCAGCGCGACGTGTTGAGAGCTTGTAGATCTGCTATTTTCGCATTTTTTTGTCCAAAAGTGCCCACTTTTAGGATTTCAGCCCCTGCCTCTCTAACACTCTCGGCACGTCCCTGCATACTGCCCTATACCGTATACGTGCCAAAGTGCAGTAACTATATGTTTTTGGGTCACACACATAATTTGTGTATCCCCAAAGGTCAAATTATAGCCTTCATTATTTTGGCGGATAAACAATTGCCTCAACTACATATTTACAATTTGTGTACTATCACTTATTTGCCGATATCTCATTTGGCTGACCAGTTGAAACGCTTTTAAACCCATTATCAGCCATTTTGTTCCTGTAGTTACTGCGCTTTGGCTTAATAGACGCCTTATCAGACGACGTCACACTGATAAGAAACAGCATGCGCGCATAAAGGCAGCAGAAGAACACCACCTCTCATAAGATGCAATGGAAAAGTTCTAACTGCACTCACGTGTAAAAAATGCCCCATCAAACTTTCAGATGCTGTTTTTCTCCCAGTGTGGAGGAAGAATGATCAGGATTTTTATTGTGATCTCTCGCCCTTGAAATATATAATCCCTGGTTTCTGTTGTGTTTGAACAATAATAGCAATTCAAAACAGTTGTCCTCAAAACCACACCTCCAGTCGCTGTCATAAGAACGGGAGAGCCTGTTTGTGCACGGCTGCACGCGCACCTGCAGCCCATCAAGTATAATTTATGCTTCGTCCCGCGATGGTGTCGCGCACGCAGACCTCTAAACTAACAACAGTCGTATCTGCGATGCGATGTGAGCTTGTATATCCGCTGTTCTCTGTGCGCAATACTGTTGGGCTTTGAAGTATAAATGTCTCCTAGGGTGCATCTCACTACCCAACTCACAAGAGGAGGTTGAATGGACTGAAACCAGCGCTCCCCAAAACAACAGGTTTGGAGATCTGTTGGGAATTGATTACATGAAACAGTCACCCGTGCGCCCAGTCCCAATGTTTGTAAACAAATAATTGGTCTATAGGGAAGACTATAGTCGGGACAATGGCCGAGTTTCAAAGCCATTTTTTACGCAAGGGCCTGATAGTGCATGGTGACGTATGTGTTCCACCATATCAAATCTCAAAACGAATGTTTTTCTATACAGTATGAGATCATCATGGGTTTGTGTGGCTGTTGTATATGAATCCAAGGCCTGAAGGGAGCCCAAGATGTTTGACAGTTATTACATATCTGTGTGCAATTATATTCCAGCTTTGACATTCATATGCACAACACTTCACAAAATGCCGACACTATATAGTTTGTGTGCGTTTGTGCGTGTCTGTGTGCGCGCACGTGTGCGTGCGTGTGCGTGTGTGTGTGTGTGTCAGTGTGCATACATGTGAGATAGAGAAAGAGAGAGAGAAAGAGAAAGACACACAGACAGACAGACGGATGGACAGACAGACGGATGGACGGACAGACGGACGGACGGACAGACGGAGAGAGACAGAGAGAGAGACAGAGAGAGACAGAGAGAGAGAGAGACAGACAGAGACAGACAGAGAGAGACAGAGAGAGAGAGAGAGACAGAGAGAGAGAGAGACAGAGAGAGAGAGAGAGAGACACAGAGAGAGACAGAGAGAGAGAGACAGAGAGAGAGAGAAAGTGAGGTTGTTCTGTCGAGTCAATTTATCAGACTGAA
>NC_136792.1:53369515-53379515 GCF_951216825.1 Electrona antarctica
TTTTTTTTTTTTTTCTTTTCAAAAATAGCAGACCTACAAGCTCGTAGCGCGCCACTCGGTGGCGCGCTATGAGCTTGTAGATCTGCTATTTTTCAATAGCTAAAGCATAACATAATGCTAACATCAAAAGGGGTTCCCGCCCAAAATGGGTTAAGGCAACCGGCCGGTTCCACGCGCTGCACAAGGTGCCCTTTTTTAACTTGAGCACCTGCCCCTCTAAATGTCTGTGCACGCCACTGCTGTAACTTGCTCCTGTGATAAAGCGAAGTGCACTGTGATAGATTGCATCCAGGGGGTTTAAAATGCTGTCAGTCAAATCAGTAAATCAAATATTGGCATGATTGTATACTTTGGAGCGCATCACTGGATTGGAATAGTATATTGCTTCATGAAATGGTTATACATATATGGCTCTGTTTTCCATCCATCCATCCATATATCCATCTTCAACCGCTTATCCGTAGTCGGGTTTGTTTGTTTGTTTGTTTGTTTGTTTGTTTGTTTCTTTCTTTCTTTCTTTCTTTCTTTCTTTCTTTCTTTCTTTCCACACTTCTTTTCCCATGTGCTTGCTTGCTTGCTTGCTGTCATATCACACACACACAAAAATGGCAGACTCCCCTATATGACTGTTGAACCTTTGAACCTCAAAGTCACCTGGGGTGGAGGAGTTCCGTTTGGTTGAGAGAGAGAGAGAGAGAGAGAGAGAGAGGCTGTTGTCCTTGTATGTGCTTTACGAGCCTCCACAATGGGAGAGGTCTAATCTGTAATTGTGCTCTCCGTGGTGTTGCCTCAGGTGAAACAGCCCTGGGTGTGGCTCCCAGAGTGGAACCAACAGATAGTTAACAGCAGTGTCCCACGCTACAAATGGCTTTTATAGTTGACTATTTTCCCAGGGTTACACTTTGAACTGTGTGTGTGCTATACATGAACACGCACACACACACACACACACACACGCACGCACGCACGCACGCACGCACGCACGCACGCACGCACGCACGCACGCACACACACACACACACACACACGCACGTACAACTACACACACACTCGCGCTCGCGCCCAAACACCTGTGACCTGGTTTTAAACCACTTTTCTGACACTGTGGTATAACATTATCAGTCATTACGGTGCCATTAAGTGTCCGTTTGGGCCATAAACGCCTCTGCTATCTCATAATCAGGCATAATCGATTGCCTAGCCCCGTATATGAGATGAGATAAAGAGATACGGGGGAGAAAGAGAGAGATACCAAGATGCATAATTATGGAGAAAGAAAGAGACCATTGTACACTATAGCCCTCCTATATATATCCTGCATGACATGATGAGAAATAGTTGCACTTTAATTGGAAAAGGATAATGATTTCTATTCTAAAATGTATCCTTGGGCGGGAACCCCTTTTGGTGTTAGCATTATGTTATAATATAGCTATTGAAAAATAGCAGATCTACAAGCTCATAGCGCGCCACCGAGTGGCGCGCTACGAGCTTGTAGGTCTGCTATTTGACTGACATAGAAACATAGCTTTTTCAGAAAACTGTCATTTTCAAACAAACATTTTTAGAATCTGATCTCAGGTCAAAATGGGTTAAACACTTGACACTGCTTCATTTCACCCCAAATGAACTTACCCTCCCCCCTGTGATGTGACGTCATGTGGCAGCCAAGTCTATGGACTTTGTGCGTCGTGCCCCCCCCCCCCCAAAAAAGGCAGCCTCACTCACTTGGTGTGATTTACAGTATGTTTTTTCTTTCTCCGGCTGTTTTCAACTTTTGAGGGGCGCTCGATCCTCAAACGTTGAAAATAGTCGATCTACAAGCAAAGCAATGCAAACGCGACACAACGTGTTAATATGGACCTCTTGCCTCTCGGACTGAACTCTAAAACTGGGGTCAGTTTGATCTCCTGCCCTTTTCACACCTCGCAGCTCCATTCACAGGTCAGGAGGGTCACCAACCGTGTGCTATAGTTTATAATTACTGGCTCAATCATTAACCCAGGCTGTACAGAGGACCGGTCCGGGGCGGGGCGCGGCGGGGCGGGGAACTAACCACTGTGACTCAACTGGCTGTGGGGCTGTTCCCGTACAGCCAGGGAGGTAAGCTGACCCCCAACCCACCCCCCCCCCTCCTTAGGTCAGAGTCAATTAGAAGGAGCTACTGCTTGGCGGTCAGTGACTAAACGGCCGTAGTGCCTCAGCGTTTTTGACGCGCGCGGTGCGGCTGTTCATCATCAAAGTATGAATTAGGGTGCGTTCGCACGGGCAGACGCGACGGCGCTTTGTGAGTTGATTTGGAGCAGAGCCATAGAGTATAAGACAGAGTTACGACAACTCTGTTCACGTCATGGGGCCAGGCTCTTTTTTTTTAACATAAATATAAATGCAAGAAAACAAAAATACATAACAAAAACACAGAGACAATAAAAGAAATCCAAAGGTAAACAGAAAAACAACTTGACATAAACTTCAACAATAAGGGGCCAGGCTTCTTCTACATAGACTTCTATTGAAAAGGGGAATGCGCGAGTACATGAACCAGTACATAAACCACGTGACCAGGCTGTTTTCTGCCCCCTCAATGTCGTAACTCTTTCTATAGCCTACTCTATGGCTCTGATTTGGAGCAACTACATTGCGTCACTGCGTCTTTGCATCGTCATGTCGCTGGCTTCCATTGACAATGAATGGTAGACTGCATCTTTTATACATTTGCCTGTGTGAACGCACAATAATTAGCCCTCAGTTGAACGCACCATTAGCCCTCAGTCGAAAGTGTTCCACAGTGAGGCTACAATACCTTAAAGGGAAACTTCACCCATTTTGCAAAAACATATAATGACGTTTAGAAGATTTAGAACACTTTCCTGGGAGTCTTTATGTGTGTAATACTGTATGTGGTTTTAGATATTTTAGATTTTAGCAGCGAGCCCAGTGTCTCTGATGTCATGGACACTGGGCTCACTTACTTCCTGGACTACATCAAGGAAGCTTTCAGAAGGAACGGAAAAGGTCACGTGACTGGGCTGCACCATGACACTTTCATGGACACTTTCATGGGAGCCAAAACTCACACCGGAAGTTCAATACATGGCAGTGAATGGAGCCAGCTGGACCAGCTCATAACAAACATTATTTATAAACAATTGAGACCATTGTCATAATATCGGTTCAGGAATATTATTTATTTATTTGAGGATCTAAACAGCAGCAGGGATCGTTTCTGGCTCGAGAGGTATCGCAATATTTGACTGACAGACAGGAAACGGTACTTGGTACGTTCAGAAAGGTGCTTTGTGCTCTTTAGATACCATACCTCCATACCATACCTCTATAAAATGAGTGTATACATCGAAAAGCAACACAGCAGACAATAATGTGTTACATGTCTGTTATTTTACAGAAGCGATTACTTTACAAAAGGTCTCAGTCATTCACAAGTAGTGTTTGTTCATGAGCTGGTCCATATACATATAAACGCATATAGACGCCCTTTCCGGCTCTGGAGCATATATGTGCTCAAAGGAGGGCAAAACTTTCCCGAGACCCACACGTGTATATGTCCTAGCGCATTTTCATTGATATGAGAGAAACGAGAGAAAAATATTCTGACTTTTTTGGGGGGGGATTTGGCCTCTCCTTCTGCACCATACTCCTTGCTCTTCACGCATGCGCGTTGTCGTTCACTTCCCTGTATACGGCTCAGAAAGAATCCCTCGTATCTCCTAATTTAGGGATCTCTCCGTGGTTTTGACCAGATGGATGTACTAAGCTCTTCATTTTTTACTTCTGACCTGCCTCTCGTTCAAAATATGAACGTGAGGGATTATTCAGCGACTTTATCGTAACGATAACGAGGTAAGCAAGCAAAAATATATCTCCGGGTTTTTGTCCGGAACGGAAGGGGGGGGCTTACAGAGTAAAAGCAGCCCTATCTGCGTGGCAACCCGAGCTGTTATTTTGAAAGAAATCCGGGTGCTGATTGTGTTAACAAAAAGGGTGAGGTGTCCCTTTAAGTAAAGAGTATAAGACCACCTCCACCGGAACCACCCACTGGAACCACCCACTGCAGATGTTTTATAATTAACATACCGGTATTCTACCGACCATTGATGGAAAGTAACTAAGTACATATACTAACCCGTGGTCGGTTAAAACTAACCCGTGGTCGGTTAAAAGAATTCAAGACAACTATTCTAGGAGTTGTACCGACTGGCTTTGAAGGTAGGAAAAAAGTATACCTCCTCCAGATATTGTTAACAGCGGCCAAGAAGACTATCACAATAAATTGGCTATAGGAAAACATCCTCCAACCCACGAACAATGGCTGAATAAGGTCAAAGGAATTAGAGACATGGAAGAAATTAATTATTTGGTGAGGCTACAAAATGAGCAATTCATTAAGGAATGGACGCCCTTTGCACACATCGAGATGTAACATTTACCACGATGTATTTCTACAAAGAGATTATGAATGTTTAATATGTGATATATGACAATACAATATGTGGGTAGATGCGCATTGTGCGACAGTGTCTGTAAAAATATGTATGGCACGTTCTGTAATTCGCATAGACTATTTATCATTGTCTTTGATTGATGGATCGCCAGTGGCGTGCACAGACATTTAGAGGGGCAGGTGCTCAAGTAAAAAAAAGGGCACCTTGTGCAGTGCGTGAAACCGGCCGGTTGTCTTAATAGTGTGATATTTATAGATTTTGGGGCCTAAATAATATATTAGAAGCTTTTTTATCAAGAATTGATCAATGTCACCATGGTCCACATACTGTACAAAAAAATAAAAATACAAATAATTAATAATTATATATATATATATATATATATATATTTTAAAAGGGCACATTGCCAAAAGGGCAGGGGGTGCTCTAGCACCCCCTTGTGTCTATCTGCGCACGCCACTGTGGATCGCCCTCCCTCCCTCTTCCCCGCTTTCATTTTCTTTTCTTTCTTCTTTCACGTCCGTTGACTGACTCACTCACTCAGATGTTGTCTTTCATGTTTATATTTCTTTATTTTATTTTAGATTTTATTTAAAAAAAAATTACTTTTGATGTTGCTGCTGTCTCTTTGGGGAGACAATGTGAATTTTGTATTGAGAACCTATAATGATGCTACTGTATGTTGTACTTGACAATGACAATAAAAACAATAAGTTGCAAAAAAACAACAACTAACCCTTACCTGTGAGGTTAGGTTTAGGGTTGGGTTTTGGCCTGTCGGGAACAAACACACGTACTACTTATACCTAGCAGTATTGAGTACTTGCTACCGATCAAGCATGATTGACCCATTTTGGGTGGGAACCCCTTTTGGTGTTAGCATTATGTTATGCTTTAGCTATTGAAAAATAGCAGATCTACAAGCTCATAGCGCGCCACCGAGTGGCGCCCTACGAGCTTGTAGGTCTGCTATTCTTCAAAAATCGAAGAACGACTGACATAGAAACATAGCTTTTTCAGAAAACTCTCAGGATGTAGAAGACATTTTTAGAATCTGATCTCAGGTCAAAATGGGTTAAAAAAAATAACTTGTTTTATTCATTTAAATAAGGTCCGGATCGCAGCCTTTGTTTTTGTTTTGAAGAAGAAGAAAGAAAATGATTTGGATGTAATATCTTATATCTGACATGAGTTATGATCTCAATGTCTTTCATTGGTTGAATGAAGCATGGGGTTGTGCTGTGCCTGGAAGAGAGGGAAGGGATTAGCGGGGAGAATCTGGTCATCCATCATCGGGACAAGTCTCTATAACTCTGTAACCCTCATGGAGACAAACACGCTAATGCTAAATGCCTTTAACACATAGCACTGTGAACTTAAATCAAATGGACTCTCTCCTTCAACTGATCTTCTTCATAACGCACACACACACACACACACACACACACACACACACACACACAGAGTCAGTGTTAGATAGCTACGGGATGTTTAATCACTCCTGTCCTTTGGGTGTCCTGGGAGATATATATAGGCCTTGGGACAACTTGACCAACCATAAATTAACAACAAGAAAACAGAGTATCTAGTCTCCACAGCCTCGTGTAACTAGCTAGCAAACAACTTATGGATATGTACGTAGAACGGGTAGATTTGTTGAACACATGCTACGCGAGGGCTACGAGGCTGATGAGAAACTGGTGTGTACAGGAAGTATAGAGGATGTAACCATGATATACAGGGCCTTCTGCGAGGGATTTATCTGTTTAGCAGATTTCTGCTCCTCCAATTCCCTATATTATGTGTCATAATGTCAAAGTTTGATTCACGCACTTCCTATTAAAACTCTTGTAAAGCGCAGAAAAACAAATAAATTCAAAAAATAGGCTCACTTTCAGGAGGGCAAACTCCCCCACACAGTTCAAAGCTCACTTGTGCCGTTCCCTGATATATGGATTCCTTTTGTGATCAATCTGTGTTCACGTCTACCATCTATATCTCGCCTCGCCTCACCTCCAGGGGTGGAGAAAGTACTCAATGGTTTTTACAATCAATACGGCAATGTAGAACTATACTCCGTAGTCCGTTACAAGTAAAAGTCTGGAATTCAACATTTACTTAAGTAAAAGTACAAAAGTATTGGCATCAAAATGTACTTATAAAGTATCTTCTATTTATAGTGACTCATAGGAATAGACTTTGTGACAACCAGGTATAGTCTGGTGACCACCGGAGAGACGGGTGACAGCCGGAATGTAGACGGCACCCGGGTGAGCAGTATGGGTTAGCGCCCCAGCCTGTGTCCTCCGTGAGGAGGAAGCCCAACAGCCCTCGGTGAGGCCTTTGGGAGGGCCATGCAAGCAGCAAGCGGAACCGCAGCACCATGACCCTGCAGAACCATTGCCCACCACTCCTGAATGAACTGTCTGGTGCTGGGACTCTGGTGCAACCATAGAGTATATAAAAGGATAGAGACTGAACTGGCGCGAAGCTCCGCCCCCCCAGCTATTCATGTCAGTGGAAGTTGCTCAGTGGCGTTTTGAAGCACCCGGAAGGACCGTCTCAGAACGTCTACTTCCGCATTTTTTGGTGGTCAAATGCGGAAGTGCAACCGAGCACTCAATGTTAAAGCCCAGCTGCACGGGGTTTCCCGGTCATGAATCCACGGGTCCGCCTGTAGTCCCACCTCCTACCACTAGGGCCCAGAGCTTCAACGTTGAATAGCCTCACTGGCCCCTTGGGTGCAACGCACAGGTCCTCGCTCTACTCCTGGTGAGAGCAGGAGTGGACCTGGTGAGACGTAGGAGGGGCCCGGACAGGAGACAACCCACAGAGCCTAGTCCCTCCATGCGCCTGAAGTGTACATCCCAGCCCTGGCAGAGTAGTTCTGGAGTAGTTCCAATGGATTGTGTGCCCCTGGTTTTTCCCTAGTGGGACTGATTGAGGGTAGCTACTGGGACGTAAGTCGGGACTTGATCACTCCCGGCTGGGTCGCCTGAGTGAGGGGTATGATGTTGAGAGACCCGAAACCCCGTTGACCTCAGGATACATCACTGAGGATACGTCCCAGGTGCATCCATGCGATGTATTTTAGTTATACTAAAAGTAGAAAGTACTTATTACGCAGAATGTCTCATAATATAACTCGCCTCAATGCATTTGTCTCTCCCTCCCCCCTGCAGATCCACCATGTTCCCTGCTAACCTCCTGCTCCTCATGGTCCTCCTGCTACCTCAAGCCTCGTCCGGCCGCCGGGGGGGCGAAGACGCCAGCGAGGAGCCGGCCCACCGTGGCGGGGCGTCTCCGCCCTCCTCCTCCTCCTCCTCCTCCTCCTCCCCCACTGCCCCCGGTGCCGTGGTGCAGCCCAGTCTGGCTCAGGCCATCCAGAGCCTCCTGCTGAGTCGGCTGGGGCTGCAGGCGCGGCCGGAGCCGCGGCCCGGAGCACCCGGGGCGCCCCAGTACCTGCTGGACCTGTACCGCTTCCACCAGCAGCAGTACCACCTGCTGGGAGACCCCTCCTTCAGCTTCCCCAGCCAGCACGTCCGGCAGGCCAACACCGTGCGCAGCTTCCACCACACTGGTGAGCAGTGCATGCACGCTGGGAAAATGTACTCACCTTTGTGTGTTTTTTTTGACTGAAAAGGTAGTGTATAAGTGATTTTTTGTTGTTGGTTAAAATAGGTGTTAAAGACCTGGGCCAGCCGAGCGGTCCGGGCGGGCACCCGGTCTAGTATAGTCCAGCCTGGCAGTGTGTCGCGGGTTCGAGTCCCAATCCCGACGACCTTTGCTGCAGGAGTCTCCATGACGTCTCTCCAGCATTTTATTAAACAGAAAATGCACTTTCAGAAACTGAAACTGAAACTAAAACTGCATGGGGATACCAATTTTATCCAATCATATAGAGAATGCAGTCAGTATACAGATTAAACAAGTGCAATTGTATGTGATGACGAAACATGAACTTAAATCAAATGGACTCTCTCCTTCAACTGATCTTCATAAAAGAAATGAGCAGACACAATCGGAACTGGAACACTATGAAAATTAAGGGGTGAAGTGGCCTATTGGTTGAAGGGCCACTGTGCATATAATATATTATCTTGGCGTTCGGCTCTGCTGCAATTTTCTCCCTGCTCGGCACAATTAAACACCATCATGAAACATAAAGAGCAGGGAGATAAATATACAATGAAACCCCCCATGGGGAAGAGAAATAACAGAGCCCACCGGTGGCGCTGGGGTGGTGGTGGGAGCAAACAGTGCATAACAACAACCAGGAACCATTATGCAGAAGGAAGGCAGGAAGAATGCATGCAGTCTAGGTGAGCTTAAATACCCCGCCCATTTGGTCAGCTGACTGCCGCATCAGCGAATGACATGTGGGTCTGCAAACACTGTATACGCCCACATAGTAAGGCAGCATATTAACCCCTCGAATACATTTATGTCCCTTGAGCATAGCATGAACAACGCTTGAGTATATCTGACTGAACTAACTCCGCAAGCTACGCATAACTTTTTAAATAAATGTAGTGGAGTAAAAGTACAATATTTGCCTCTGAGATAAGTACAAAAAGTACAAATACCTCCAAATTGTAATTACAAGTTACAATTTTAGGCATTTAGCAGACGCTCTTAATCCAGAGCGATTTACATTAAAGCAAGAACAAAAACATGGCGATACATATATACAAACTATAATGAATCATATACGCTGCTAAAAAAGAAAAGAAAATCTATATAATTAAACTATATGCATATATACTATCTAGTTATATGTCTACTTAAGTACAGTTATTAAGTAAATGTACTTCGTAACTTTCCACCACTTATGGTGAGCGAGCCCAAGGTGAACACCAAGTCACGCAGTGAGGCTCACCAGGTGAGATAACATGCGGTATGTACCAGTGCGGCCCACAGTACCAGTACCAGTACCAGTGATTTCATGTTAATGGATTAACCACTTAATCCATTTTTGGGCGGGAACCCCTTTTGGTGTTTCAAGCATTGTTATATTTTAGCTATTGAAAAATAGCAGATCTACAAGCTCATAGCGCGGCACCGACGAGCTTGTAGATCTGCTATTTTTGAGAAATCGGGAAAATGTGGCACAAATCTTTCAATATATTCTTTCAGTTTTTAACTCAAATCTTTGCTTCCGGGGAGGTCCCTGGAACAACATATTTTCAGATGGGGGGTCGGAGGCCAATTTGAATTACATATAATTTTTGGGGTCCTTAACATGAAATATTGAGCACCACTGATACAGAAACAGGTATTTTCAGAAAATGTAGAAGACATTTTTTAAATTTCGACGTCAGGCCTAAATGGGTTAAACCAGATGTTCGCAACCACTGGTACTAGTACCACTAGTGGTACTTGAGCCCCCCCTCTGGTGGTACTCAGAGGAGTCGCCCCAAAAAAAGGAGAAAAAAAAACAAAAGTGGAATGAAATATTTATATTACTACAGGTAGTTCTTTCCAGCTGTGCTGAAATGAGCATGACAGCACACCTAGCCGTTAATAGAAGATTTGAG